>NW_027189168.1:776102-831102 GCF_040958095.1 Procambarus clarkii
GTCTACATGACTTTATGCATATTTCTCAAGGAACTTGATGATTCAAGACGAATATCTTAATTAAAAAACTATTGGAACATCAATCAATTTCCGGTGAGGATTAATTCAAATCCTTAATAAGAATCAATGGTGCTAACAACTACTACCCATAATGTTTAAATTCCTATATCTAATTATATTGTAATCACATTTTATCATATGTCTAGACAGTAAAAAATAATCAATAAATATTCATTGAAGGCTACTTTGCTCTGGGAGGATGGGGGACGATGGCTGGGAGAGATGCGCCCACCACCACCCGAGGCCAGAACGTTTTTTACATAAACAGTGCAAACACGTGATGGTGCCTTGCGAACATTTTCAGTAAAGGACACCACACTAACTTATCATTATCACCAGTGATTACTCTCTAGAAACTGGGGAGTACCTGGACTATATATATAGGAAAATTCCTAGTACTTTATCTAAATAAGAGTGAAGAGAGTGGCTCATAACAGCTGATATGTTGAATTGTCTGGAGGAGGATTATAGATCATCAATCAACTTTTTCATTCACACTTAAGGCCCCACATGCCATTTACAACCCACAGTCTGTCATTAGGACTAGAGGAGCTAGGAATTACAACCCTAGCGAGAGGCTTTAGTTGTATTAATTTTGCATACAGTAATTTTTAATTTAATACAGAGCAAGTTTTAAGTAGTTCTCTCATATATCAATCCCGGCAATTTTTCCACAAACACCACCATCAGCACCACCACAACCACCACCACTGCCACCACCACCACCACCATCAGCACCACCACCACCACCACCACCATCAGCACCACCACAACCACCACCACAACAACCACCACCACCACCATCAGCACCACCACAACCACCACCACAACAACCACCACCACCACCATCAGCACCACACAACCACCACCACCACCACCACCACCACCACCATCAGCACCACCACAACCACCACCACAACCACCACCACCACCACCATCAGCACCACCACAACCACCACCACTGCCACCACCACCACCACCATCAGCACCACCACCACCACCACCACCATCAGCACCACCACAACCACCACCACAACAACCACACCACCACCATCAGCACCACCACAACCACCACCACAACAACCACACCACCACCATCAGCACCACCACAACCACCACCACCACCACCACCACCACCACCATCAGCACCACCACAACCACCACCACAACCACCACCACCACCACCATCAGCACCACCACAACCACCACCACCACCACCACAACCACCACCACCCACCATCAGCACCACCACCACCACCACCACCACAAGCACCACCACCACCACCACCATCAGCACCACCACCACCACCACCACCACCACAAGCACCACCACCACCACCACCATCAGCACCACCACCACCACCACCACCACAAGCACCACCACCACCACCACCATCAGCACCACCACCACAACCACCACCACAAGCACCACCACCACCACCACCATCAGCACCACCACCACAACCACCACCAAAACCACCACCACCACCATCAGCACCACCACCACCACCACCACCACACAAGCACCACCACCACCACCACCATCAGCACCACCACCACCACCACCATCAGCACCACCACCACAACCACCACCAAAACCACCACCACCACCATCAGCACCACCACCACCACCACCACCACCACAAGCACCACCACCACCACACATCAGCACCACCACCACCACCACCACTGCCACCACCACCACCAACAACAACAACAACAACAACAATAACAACAACACAAACAACAAGGACCCACCATAGACAAATACACCTCCCACTCTGCAGGAAAGCGAACACTACACCCGCCAGCAGATACGGAACACCGCCGCAGCAGACACGGAACACCCGCCAACAGACACGCTACACCCGTCAGCAGACACTCTACATCCGCCAGCAGACACTCTACATCCGCCAGCAGACACCGACCACCCGTCAGCAGACATAGAGCACCTGCCAGCAGACACGCTACACCCGCCAGCAGACACAGAACACCCGCCGGCAGACACGGAACACCGCCAGCTGACACGTTACTCCCGTCAGCAGACACGCTACACTCGCCAGCAGACACGTTACACCCGCCAACAGACACGCTACACTCGCTAGCAGACACGCTACACCTGCCAGCAGACACGCTACACCCACCAGCAGACACGTTACACCCGCCAGCAGACACGCTACACCCGCCAGCAAACACGCTACACCCACCAGCAGACACGCTACACCCGCCAGCAGACACGCTACACCAGCCAGCATACAGGCTACACCCGCAAGCAGACACGCTAAACTCGCCAGCAGACACGCTACACCCGCCAACAGACACGCTACCTCGTCAGCAGACACTCTACGTCCGCAAGCAGACACCGAACACCATCCAGCAGACATAGAGCACCTGCCAACAGACACGCTACACTCGCTAGCAGACACGCTACGCCTGCCAGCAGACACGCTACACCCTCCAACAGACAGGCTACACTCGAAAGCAGACACGCTACACTCGCTAACAGACTCGCTACACCTGCCAGCAGACACGCTACACCAACCAGCATACAGGCTACACCCGCCAGCAGAAAATCTACACTCGCCAGCAGACACGCTGCACCCGCCAGCATACACGCTACAGCTGCCAGCAGACTGGCTACACCCGCTAGTAGACACGCTACACTCGTCAGCAGACACGCTACACCCGCCAGCAGACACCGAACACCCGCCAGCAGAGAAAGAGCACCTGCCAGCAGACACGCTACACCCGCCAGCAGACACAGAACACCCGCTATCAGACACGGAACACCCCGCAGCTGACACGTTACTCCCGCCAGCAGACACGCTACACTCGCCAGCAGACACGTTACACCCGCCAACAGACACGCTACACTCGCTAGCAGACACGCTACACCTACCAGCAGACACGCTACACCCGCCAGCAGACACGTTACATCCCTCAGCAGACACGCTACACCCGCCAGCAGAAACGCTACACCAGCCAGCATACAGGCTACACCCGCAAGCAGACACGCTAAACTCGCCAGCAAACACTCTACACCCGCCAGGAGACACGCTACACCCGCTATCAGACACGCTACACTTGCCAGCAGACACGCTACACCCGCCAACAGACATGCTACATCCGCCAGCAGATACGCTACACCCGCCAGCAGACACGCTACACCACCAGCCGACACGCGACACCCGCTATCAGACACGCTACACACGAAAGCAGACATGCTACACCTGCCAGCAGACACGCTACACCCGTCAGCAGACACTCTACGTCCGCCAGCATACACCGAACACCCGCCAGCAGACATAGAGCACCTGCCAGCAGACACGCTACACCCGCCAGCAGACACAGAACACCCGCCCGCAGACACGGAACACCCGCGAGCTGACACGTTACTCCGTCAGCAGACACTCTACATTCGCAAGCAGACAGGCTACACCAACTAGCATACAGGATACACCCGCCAGCACACACGCTACACTTGCCAGCAGGACACGCTACACCCGCCAGCAGCCACGCTACACATGCTAGCAGACTCGCTAAACCCGCCTGCAGACATGCAACCCCCCAAAAGCAGACTGGCTACACCCGCCAGCAGACACGCTGGACCTAGTAGCATACAGGCTACACCCGCCAGCAGACACGCTACACTAGCAAGCAGACACGCTACACCCGCCAGCAGACATGCTGCCCTCGCCAGCAGGCACGCTACACCTGCCAGCAGACTGGCTACACCCGCCAGCAGACACGGTACACCAACCAGCATACAGGTTACAACCGCCAGCATACACGCTACACCCGCCAGCGTACACGCTACACCTGCCAGCAGACACGCAACACCTGACAGTAGACAGGCTACACCCGCCAACAGACACGCTACACTCGCTAGCAGACACGCTACATTCGCCAGCAGACACGCTACACCCGCCAGCAGACACGCTACACCAGCCAGCAGGCAAGCGACACCCGCCAGCAGACAAGCTACACTTGCCAGCAGACACGCTACACCTGACAGCAGACACAGAACACCCGCCCGCAGACACGGAACACCCGCGAGCTGACACGTTACTCCCGTCAGCAGACACTCTACACTCGCCAGCAGACAGGCTACACCAACTAGCATACAGGATACACCCGCCAGCACACACGCTACACTTGCCAGCAGACACGCTACACCCGCCAGCAGCGACGCTACACATGCTTGCAGACTGGCTACACCCGACAGCAGACATGCTACTCCTGCCAGCAGACAGGTTACACCCGCCAGCAGACTCGCGACACCCGCCAGCAGACACGCTACACCCGCCAGCAGACACGCAACACCTGACAGTAGACAGGCTACACCCGCCAACAGACACGCTACACTCGCTAGCAGACACGCTACATTCGCCAGCAGACACGCTACACCCGCCAGCAGACACGCTACACCAGCCAGCAGGCAAGCGACACCCGCCAGCAGACAAGCTACACTTGCCAGCAGACACGCTACACCTGACAGCAGACACAGAACACCCGCCCGCAGACACGGAACACCCGCGAGCTGACACGTTACTCCCGTCAGCAGACACTCTACACTCGCCAGCAGACAGGCTACACCAACTAGCATACAGGATACACCCGCCAGCACACACGCTACACTTGCCAGCAGACACGCTACACCCCGCCAGCAGCGACGCTTACACATGCTTGCAGACTGGCTACACCCGACAGCAGACATGCTACTCCTGCCAGCAGACAGGTTACACCGCCAGCAGACTCGCGACACCCGCCAGCAAGACACGCTACACCCGCCAGCAGACACGCTACACCCGCCAGCAGACACGCTACACATGCCAGCAGACTGGCTACACTCGCCAGCGGACACGCTACACCCGGCCAGCAGACAGGCTTACACCCGCCAGCAGACACGCTACACCAGCCAGCAGAGAGGCTACACCCGCCAGCAGACACGCGACTCCCGCCAGCAGACACGCTAAACCCGCCTGCAGACATGCTACCCCCCAAAAGCAGACTGGCTACACCCGCCAGCAGACCACGCTGGACCTAGTAGCATACAGGCTACACCCGCCAGCAGACACGCTACACCCGCCAGCGTACACGCTACACCTGCCAGCAGACACGCTACACCTGACAGTAGACAGGCTACACCCGCCAACAGACACGCTACACTCGCTAGCAGACTCGCGACACCCGCCAGCAGACACGCTACACCCGCCAGCAGACACGCTACACCCGCCAGCAGACACGCTACACATGCCAGCAGACTGGCTACACCCGCCAGCGGACACGCTACACCCGCCAGCAGACAGGCGACACCCGCCAGCAGACACGCTAAACCCGCCTGCAGACATGCTACCCCCCAAAAGCAGACTGGCTACACCCGCCAGCAGACACGCTGGACCTAGTAGCATACAGGCTACACCCGCCAGCAGACACGCTACACTAGCAAGCAGACACGCTACACCCGCCAGCAGACATGCTGCCCTCGCCAGCAGGCACGCTACACCTGCCAGCAGACTGGCTACACCCGCCAGCAGACACGGTACACCAACCAGCATACAGGTTACAACCGCCAGCATACACGCTACACCCGCCAGCGTACACGCTACACCTGCCAGCAGACACGCAACACCTGACAGTAGACAGGCTACACCCGCCAACAGACACGCTACACTCGCTAGCAGACACGCTACATTCGCCAGCAGACACGCTACACCCGCCAGCAGACACGCTACACCAGCCAGCAGGCAAGCGACACCCGCCAGCAGACAAGCTACACTTGCCAGCAGACACGCTACACCTGACAGCAGACACAGAACACCCGCCCGCAGACACGGAACACCCGCGAGCTGACACGTTACTCCCGTCAGCAGACACTCTACACTCGCCAGCAGACAGGCTACACCAACTAGCATACAGGATACACCCGCCAGCACACACGCTACACTTGCCAGCAGACACGCTACACCCGCCAGCAGCGACGCTACACATGCTTGCAGACTGGCTACACCGACAGCAGACATGCTACTCCTGCCAGCAGACAGGTTACACCCGCCAGCAGACTCGCGACACCGCCAGCAGACACGCTACACCGCCAGCAGACACGCTACACCCGCCAGCAGACACGCTACACATGCCAGCAGACTGGCTACACTCGCCAGCGGACACGCTACACCCGCCAGCAGACAGGCTACACCCGCCAGCAGACACGCTACACCAGCCAGCAGAGAGGCTACACCCGCCAGCAGACACGCGACTCCCGCCAGCAGACACGCTAAACCCGCCTGCAGACATGCTACCCCCCAAAAGCAGACTGGCTACACCCGCCAGCAGACACGCTGGACCTAGTAGCATACAGGCTACACCCGCCAGCAGACACGCTACACCCGCCAGCGTACACGCTACACCTGCCAGCAGACACGCTACACCTGACAGTAGACAGGCTACACCCGCCAACAGACACGCTACACTCGCTAGCAGATACGCTACATTCGCCAGCAGACACGCTACACCCGCCAGCAGACACGCTACAACAGCCAGCAGGCAAGCGACACCCGCCAGCAGACAAGCTACACTTGCCAGCAGACACGCTACACCTGACAGCAGACAGGCTATACACGCCAGCAGACTCGCTACACCCGCCAGCAGACTCGCTACACCCTCCAGCAGACACGCAACACCCGCCAGCAGACTGGATACACCCGCCAGCAGACACGCTACCCCCCAAAAGCAGACTGGCTACATCCGCCAGCAGACACGCTACACTTGCCAGCAGACACGCTACACCCGCCAGCAGACACGCTACACATGCCAGCAGATTGGCTACACCAGCCAGCAGACACGCTACACTCGTCAGCAGACAGGCTACACCCGCCAGCAGACAAGCTACACCTGCCAGCAGACAGGCTACATCCGCCAGCAGACACGGGACACCCGCCAGCAGACACGCTACATCAGCCAGCATACAGGTTACACCCGCCAGCCGACACGCTACACATGCCAGCAGATTGCCTACACCAGCCAGCAGACACGCTACACCCGTCAGCAGACAGGCTACACCCGCCAGCAGACACGCTACATCAGCCAGCATACAGGTTACACCCGCCATCAGACACGCTACACCGGCTATCAGACACGCTACACACGCAAGCAGACATGCTACACCAGTCAACAGACACGCTACCCTAAAAAGCAGACTGGCTACACCCGCCAGCAGACATGCTCCACCTGCCAACAGACACGCTACCCTCAAACGCAGACTGGCTACACCCGCCAGCAGACACGCTACACCCGCCAACAGACACGCTACCCCTGAAAAGCAGACTGGCTACACCCGCCAGCAGACACGCTACACCAACTAGCATATAGGTTACACCCTCCATCAGACACGCTACACTTGTCAGCAGACACGCTACACCCGCCAGCAGACACACTGCCCCCTCCAGCAGGCAAGCTACACCTGCCAGCAGACTGGCTACACACCCCAGCAGACACGCTACACCAGCCAGCAGGCAAGCGACACCCGCCAGCAGACATGCTACACTTGCCAGCAGACACGCTACACCTGACAGCAGACAGGCTATACACGCCAGCAGACTCGCTACACCCGCCAGCAGACTCGCTACACCCTCCAGCAGACACGCAACACCCGCCAGCAGACTGGATACACCCTCCAGCAGACACGCTACCCCCCAAAAGCAGACAGGCTACATCCGCCAGCAGACACGCTACACCAACTAGCATACAGGCTCCACCCGCCAGCTGACACGCTACACTTGCCAGCAGACACGCTACACCCGCCAGAAGACACGCTACACATGCCAGCAGATTAGCTACACCAGCCAGCAGACACGCTACACCCGTCAGCAGACAGGCTACACCCGCCAGCAGACACGCTACACCTGCCAGCAGACAGGCTACATCCGCCAGCAGACACGCGACACCCGCCAGCAGACACGCTACATCTGCCAGCATACAGGTTACACCCGCCAGCCGACACGCTACACATGCCAGCAGATTGGCTACACCAGCCAGCAGACACACTACACCCGTCAGTAGACAGGCTACACCCGCCATCAGACACGGTACACCCGCCAGGAGACACGCGACACTCGCAAGCAGACATGCTACACCTGCCAACAGACACGCTACCCCTCAAAAGCAGACTGGCTACACCCGCCAGCAGACACGCTACACCCGCCAACAGACACGCTACCCCTCAAAAGCAGACTGGCTACACCCGCCAGCAGACACGCTACACCAACTGGCATATAGGTTAGGTTACACCCGCCATCAGACACGCTACACTTGTCAGCAGACACGCTACACCCGCCAGCAGAACGCTGCCCCCGCCAGCAGGCACGCTACACCTGCCAGCAGACTGGCTACACACGCCAGCAGACACGCTACACCAGCCAGCATACATGTTACACCCTCCAGCAGACACGCTACACCCACCAGCAGACACGCTACACTCGCCATCAGACACACTACACCCGCCAGGAGACACGCTACACCCTCCATCAGACACGCTACACCTGCCAGCAGACATGTTACACCTGCCAGCAGACACGCTACTCCTTCCAGCAGACACGCGACACCCGCCAGCAGACACGCTAAACCCGCCTGCAGACACGCTACCCCCCCAAAAAGCAGACTGGCTACACCACCAGCAGACACGCTACACCCGCCAACAGACAAGCTACACCCACCGACAGACACGCTACACCTGCCAGCAGACACGCTACACTCGCCAACAGACATGCTACACCGGCCTGCAGACACGCTACAACTGTCAGCAGACACGCTACACCCGCCAGCAGACACGCTTCACACTCTAGCAAACACGCTACACTCGCCAGCAGACACGCTACACCCACCAGCAGACACGCTACACCAGCCATCAGATACGCTACACCCGCCAACAGTCACGCTACACCCGCCAGCAGACACCCACCTGAGCATAGACGAGCAGTGTGTACTGGGTGTTGACACTCCTCAGTGGGCCGGAGACACAGTGCACCGTGAAGCCGTGGGCTGTGTGTGGTCACTCTACAGCTGTGTACCGGGCCGGGGCGACCTGTGGGCGGGAGTAAGAACACCCACCGTGAGACACCACCACCAGTATGGTCACTCTACAGCTGTGTACCGGGCCGGGGCGACCTGTAGGGGGGAGTAAGAACACCCACCGTGAGACACCACCCACCAGTATGGTCACTCTACAGCTGTGTACGGGCCGGGGCGACCTGTAGGGCGGGAGTAAGAACACCCACCGTGAGACACCACCCACCAGTATGGTCACTCTACAGCTGTGTACCGGGCCGGGGCGACCTGTAGGGCGGGAGTAAGAACACCCACCGTGAGACACCACCCACCAGTATGGTCACTCTACAGCTGTGTACCGGGCCGGGGCGACCTGTAGGGCGGGAGTAAGAACACCCACCGTGAGACACCACCCACCAGTATGGTCACTCTACAGCTGTGTACCGGGCCGGGGCGACCTGTAGGGCGGGAGTAAGAACACCCACCGTGAGACACCACCCACCAGTATGGTCACTCTACAGCTGTGTACTGGGCCGGGGACACCTGTAGGGCGGGAGTAAGAACACCCACCGTGAGACACCACCCACCCAGTATGGTCACTCTACAGCTGTGTACCGGGCGGGGCGACCTGTAGGGCGGGAGTAAGAACACCCACCGTGAGACACCACCCACCAGTATGGTCACTCTACAGCTGTGTACCGGGCCGGGGCGACCTGTAAGGCGGGAGTAAGAACACCCACCGTGAGACACCACCCACCAGTATGGTCACTCTACAGCTGTGTACTGGGCCGGGGCGACCTGTAGGCGGGAGTAAGAACACCCACCGTGAGACACCACCCACCAGTATGGTCACTCTACAGCTGTGTACTGGGCCGGGGCGACCTGTAGGGCGGGAGTAAGAACACCCACCGTGAGACACCACCCACCAGTATGGTCACTCTACAGCTGTGTACCGGGCCGGGGCGACCTGTTGGGCGGGAGTAAGAACACCCACCGTGAGACACCACCCACCAGTATGGTCACTCTACAGCTGTGTACTGGGCCGGGGACACCTGTTGGGCGGGAGTAAGAACACCCTCGGTGAGACACCACCCACCAGTATGGTCACTCTACAGCTGTGTACCGGGCCGGGGCGACCTGTAGGGCGGGAGTAAGAACACCCACCGTGAGACACCACCCACCAGTATGGTCACTCTACAGCTGTGTACTGGGCCGGGGCGACCTGTAGGGCGGGAGTAAGAACACCCACCGTGAGGACACCACCACCAGTATGGTCACTCTACAGCTGTGTACTGGGCCGGGGACACCTGTAGGGCAGGAGTAAGAACACCCACCGTGAGACACCACCCACCAGTATGGTCACTCTAGAGCTGTGTACCGGGCCGGGGCGACCTGTAGGGCGGGAGTAAGAACACCCACCGTGAGACACCACCCACCAGTATGGTCACTCTACAGCTGTGTACTGGGCCGGGGACACCTGTAGGGCAGGAGTAAGCACACCCACCGTGAGGACACCACCCACCAGTATGGTCACTCTACAGCTGTGTACCGGGCCGGGGCGACCTGTAGGGCGGGAGTAAGAACACCCACCGTGAGACACCACCCACCAGTATGGTCACTCTACAGCTGTGTACCGGGCCGGGGCGACCTGTAAGGCGGGAGTAAGAACACCCCACCGTGAGACACCACCCACCAGTATGGTCACTCTACAGCTGTGTACTGGGCCGGGGCGACCTGTAGGGCGGGAGTAAGAACACCCACCGTGAGACACCACCCACCAGTATGGTCACTCTACAGCTGTGTACTGGGCCGGGGCGACCTGTAGGGCGGGAGTAAGAACACCCACCGTGAGACACCACCCACCAGTATGGTCACTCTACAGCTGTGTACTGGGCCGGGGCGACCTGTAGGGCGGGAGTAAGAAACACCACCGTGAGACACCACCCACCAGTATGGTCACTCTACAGCTGTGTACTGGGCCGGGGCGACCTGTAGGGCGGGAGTAAGAACACCCACCGTGAGACACCACCCACCAGTATGGTCACTCTACAGCTGTGTACTGGGCCGGGGCGACCTGTAGGGCGGGAGTAAGAACACCCACCGTGAGACACCACCCACCAGTATGGTCACTCTACAGCTGTGTACCGGGCCGGGGCGACCTGCCACCGTGAGGACACCACCACCCAGTATGGTCACTCTACAGCTGTGTACTGGGCCGGGGACACCTGTAGGGCGGGAGTAAGAACACCCACCGTGAGACACCACCCACCAGTATGGTCACTCTACAGCTGTGTACCGGGCCGGGGCGACCAGTAGGGCGGGAGTAAGAACACCCACCGTGAGACACCACCCACCAGTATGGTCACTCTACAGCTGTGTACCGGGCCGGGGCGACCTGTAGGGCGGGAGTAAGAACACCACCGTGAGACACCACCCACCAGTATGGTCACTCTACAGCTGTGTACTGGGCCGGGGCGACCTGTAGGGCGGGAGTAAGAACACCCACCGTGAGACACCACCCACCAGTAATGGTCACTCTACAGCTGTGTACCGGGCCGGGGCGACCTGTAGGGCGGGGAGTAAGAACACCCACCGTGAGACACCACCCACCAGTATGGTCACTCTACAGCTGTGTACCGGGCCGGGGCGACCTGTAGGGCGGGAGTAAGAACACCCACCGTGAGACACCACCCACCAGTATGGTCACTCTACAGCTGTGTACTGGTCCGGGGACACCTGTAGGGCGGGAGTAAGAACACCCAACGTGAGACACCACCCACCAGTATGGTCACTCTACAGCTGTGTACCGGGCCGGGGCGACCTGTAGGGCGGGAGTAAGAACACCCACCGTGAGACACCACCCACCAGTATGGTCACTCTACAGCTGTGTACCGGGCCGGGGCGACCTGTAGGGCGGGAGTAAGAACACCCACCGTGAGACACCACCCACCAGTATGGTCACTCTACAGCTGTGTACCGGGCCGGGGCGACCTGTAGGGCGGGAGTAAGAACACCCACCGTGAGACACCACCCACCAGTATGGTCACTCTACAGCTGTGTACCGGGCCGGGGCGACCTGTAGGGCGGGAGTAAGAACACCCACCGTGAGACACCACCCACCAGTATGGTCACTCTACAGCTGTGTACTGGGCCGGGGCGACCTGTAGGGCGGGAGTAAGAACACCCACCGTGAGACACCACCCACCAGTATGGTCACTCTACAGCTGTGTACTGGGCCGGGGACACCTGTAGGGCGGGAGTAAGAACACCCACCGTGAGACACCACCCACCAGTATGGTCACTCTACAGCTGTGTACCGGGCCGGGGCGACCTGTAGGGCGGGAGTAAGAACACCCACCGTGAGACACCACCCACCAGTATGGTCACTCTACAGCTGTGTACTGGGCCGGGGCGACCTGTAGGGCGGGAGTAAGAACACCCACCGTGAGACACCACCCACCAGTATGGTCACTCTACAGCTGTGTACCGGGCCGGGGCGACCTGTAGGGCGGGAGTAAGAACACCCACCGTGAGACACCACCCACCAGTATGGTCACTCTACAGCTGTGTACTGGGCCGGGGACACCTGTAGGGCGGGAGTAAGAACACCCACCGTGAGACACCACCCACCAGTATGGTCACTCTACAGCTGTGTACTGGGCCGGGGACACCTGTAGGGCGGGAGTAAGAACACCCACCGTGAGACACCACCCACCAGTATGGTCACTCAACAGCTGTGTACTGGGCCGGGGACACCTGTAGGGCGGGAGTAAGAACACCCACCGTGAGAGAGGAAGGAACGAAACTATCAGGGAAAAGCGTCAAGCCGTTACGACGAATATAGCACTGGGAAGGGGTCAGGACAATGATTTGGGATGGGACCGGGAAAAGGAATGGTGCCCAACCACTTGGACGGTCGGGGATTGAACGCCGACCAGCATGAAACGAGACCGTCCCTCGCCCGTACATTGTCCAGCGCAAGTGGTTGGACAATGTAAACTGAAGAAAATAATTTAATAAGATGGAAAGAGGAAAAAGAGAGAATAAAAAGAGCAGGAAACAAAGAAATGGGAAAGAGATGGTAAAGAGGGAGAGAGGAGGACTGAGAAGCACTAAAATTCAATACCATAAAATATATGTTTAAGGAGAAAAAGTTTCATATAAGAAGAAAGCAAAATAGGATGACGAGAGTGAGAGTTGAGAAGAGAGGCAACAAATAAAGTGGGAGAGAGTGACAGAGAGTGAAGTGGGAAGCAGTGAAGGAATGATAAAGACAAGAAGCAGTGAGGGGACGATAAAGATAGGAAGCAGTGAGGGGACAATATAGAGAGGAAGCAGTGAAGGAATGATAATGACAGGAAGCAGTGAGGGGACGATAAAGATAGGAAGCAGTGAGGGAACGATAAAGATAGGAAGCAGTGAGGGGACAATATAGAGAGGAAGCAGTGAGGGGACGATAAAGATACGAGGCAGTGAAGGAATGATAAAGACAGGAAGCAGTGAGGGGACGATAAAGACTGGAAGCAGTGAGGGGACGATAAAGAGAGGAAGCAGTGAGGGGACGATAAAGATACGAGGCAGTGATGGAATGATATAGACAGGAAGCAGTGAGGGGACGATAAAGAGAGGAAGCAGTGAGGGGACGATAAAGACTGGAAGCAGTGAGGGGACGATAAAGATACGAGGCAGTGAAGGAATGATAAAGACAGGAAGCAGTGAGGGGACGATAAAGAGAGGAAGCAGTGAGGGGACGATAAAGATACGAGGCAGTGAAGGAATGATAAAGACAGGAAGCAGTGAGGGGACGATAAAGAAAGAAAGCAGTGAAGGAATGATAAAAGCAGGAAGCAGTGAGGGGACGTTAAAGAAAGAAAGCGGTGAGGGGACGATAAAGACAGGAAGCAGTAAGAGGATGATAATGACAGGAAGCAGATAAAGACAGGAAGCAGTGAGAGAGACGATAAAAATAGGAAGCAGTGAAGGGATGATAAAGATAAGGGTCAGTGTGTGGGGATGATAGAGAAAATATATTGAAAAAGAGACGTAAAAGAGTAAGTGAACTAAATAATTACATTGAGAATGTCAAATAATTTTACAATAATAATGAAACGCATAACAAATGTCATTCCTAAACATATACAATCATAGTCGAATGATATAAATTTACTGAAATCAATATTGACTCACCACTGAACAACTAAATAAATGTCGCTTTTCATTTTGGTATTTCATGTAGAAACCAAATATTTCGTACATACTCCTGAAAATTGAATTACAAAAATAGCAATTTGTGGTTTGGAAGAAGTAGTACATTCATTTATACAAACACACTCACACACATACACACGCACACACACACGCACACACACACACGCACACACACATGCACACACACACACAGACACACACACACACACATGTGTGTGTATATATATATATATATATATATATATATATATATATATATATATATATATATATATATATATATATATATATATATGTCGTACCTAGTAGCCAGAACTCACTTTTTGGCCTACTATTCAAGGCCCGATTTGCCTTATAAGCCAAGTTTTCCCGAATTAATATATTTTTTCTAATTTTTTTCTTATGAAATGATAAAGCTACCCATTTCGTTATGTATGAGGTCAATTTTTTTTTTATTGGAGTTAAAATTAACGTAGATATATGACCGAACCTAACCAACCCTACCTAACCTAACCTAACCTATCTTTATAGGTTAGGTTTGGTTAGGTAGCCGAAAAAGTTAGGTTAGGTTAGGTTAGGTAGGTTAGGTAGTCGAAAAACAATTAATTCATGAAACTTGGCTTATTAGGCAAATTGGGCCTTGCATAGTAGGCTGAGAAGTGCGTTCTGGCTATTAGGTACGACATATACACACACACATATATATATATATATATATAATATATTATATATATATATATATATATATATATATATATATATATATGTCGTACCTAGTAGCCAGAACGCAGCTTTTCAGCCTTCTATGCAAGGCCCGATTTGCCTAATAAGCAAGTTTTTCCTGAATTAATATATTTTCTCTAATTTTTTTTCTTATGAAAGGATAAAGCTACCCATTTCATTATGTATGAGGTCAATTTCTTTTTATTGGAGTTAAAATTAACGTAGATATATGACCAAAACCTAACCAACCCTACCTAACCTAACCTAACCTATCTTTATAGGTTAGGTTAGGTTAGGTTAGGTTAGGTTAGGTTAGGTAGGTTAGGTAGTCGAAAAACAATTAATTCATGAAAACTTGGCTTATTAGACAAATCGGGCCTTGCATAGTAGGCTGAGAAGTGCGTTCTGGCTACTAGGTACGACATATATATATATATATATATATATATATATATATATATATATATATATATATATATATATATATATATATATATATATATATATATATAACTGAAAACTCACACCCCAGAAGTGACTCGAACCCATACTCCCAGAAGCAACGCAACTGGTATGTTACAAGACGCCTTAATCCACTTGACCATCACGACCGGACATAATGAGGTGATAGCCGAGGCTATTTGAACCACCCCACCGCCGGCACTCGGATAGTTATCTTGGGCATAGCATTTTACCAAATCACCTCATTCTTAGGGGCACACGTGAGGAAACACAAATGCGAACAAGCCAGAATGGTCCCCTGGACAATATGCAACTGAAAACTCACACCCCAGAAGTGACTCGAACCCATACTCCCAGAAGCAACGCAACTGGTATGTACAAGACGCCTTAATCCACTTGACCATCACGACCGGACATAATGAGGTGATAGCCGAGGCTATTTGAACCACCCCACCGCCGGCACTCGAATAGTTATCTTGGGCATAGCATTTTACCAAATCACCTCATTCTTAGGGGCACACGTGAGGAACACAAATGCGAACAAGCCAGAATGGTCCCCTGGACAATATGCAACTGAAAACTCACACCCCAGAAGTGACTCGAACCCATACTCCCAGAAGCAACGCAACTGGTATGTACAAGACGCCTTAATCCACTTGACCATCACGACCGGACATAATGAGGTGATAGCCGAGGCTATTTGAACCACCCCACCGCCGGCACTCGGATAGTTATCTTGGGCATAGCATTTTACCAAATCACCTCATTCTTAGGGGCACACGTGAGGAACACAAATGCGAACAAGCCAGAATGGTCCCCTGGACAATATGCAACTGAAAACTCACACCCCAGAAGTGACTCGAACCCATACTCCCAGAAGCAACGCAACTGGTATGTACAAGACGCCTTAATCCACTTGACCATCACGACCGGACATAATGAGGTGATAGCCGAGGCTATTTGAACCACCCCACCGCCGGCACTCGGATAGTTATCTTGGGCATAGCATTTTACCAAATCACCTCATTCTTAGGGGCACACGTGAGGAACACAAATGCGAACAAGCCAGAATGGTCCCCTGGACAATATGCAACTGAAAACTCACACCCCAGAAGTGACTCGAACCCATACTCCCAGAAGCAACGCAACTGGTATGTACAAGACGCCTTAATCCACTTGACCATCACGACCGGACATAATGAGGTGATAGCCGAGGCTATTTGAACCACCCCACCGCCGGCACTCGGATAGTTATCTTGGGCATAGCATTTTACCAAATCACCTCATTCTTAGGGGCACACGTGAGGAACACAAATGCGAACAAGCCAGAATGGTCCCCTGGACAATATGCAACTGAAAACTCAAGATTAAGGCGTCTTGTACATACCAGTTGCGTTGCTTCTGGGAGTATGGGTTCGAGTCACTTCTGGGGTGTGAGTTTTCAGTTGCATATTGTCCAGGGGACCATTCTGGCTTGTTCGCATTTGTGTTCCTCACGTGTGCCCCTAAGAATGAGGTGATTTGGTAAAATGCTATGCCCAAGATAACTATCCGAGTGCCGGCGGTGGGGTGGTTCAAATAGCCTCGGCTATCACCTCATTATGTCCGGTCGTGATGGTCAAGTGGATTAAGGCGTCTTGTACATACCAGTTGCGTTGCTTCTGGGAGTATGGGTTCGAGTCACTTCTGGGGTGTGAGTTTTCAGTTGCATATTGTCCAGGGGACCATTCTGGCTTGTTCGCATTTGTGTTCCTCACGTGTGCCCCTAAGAATGAGGTGATTTGGTAAAATGCTATGCCCAAGATAACTATCCGAGTGCCGGCGGTGGGGTGGTTCAAATAGCCTCGGCTATCACCTCATTATGTCCGGTCGTGATGGTCAAGTGGATTAAGGCGTCTTGTACATACCAGTTGCGTTGCTTCTGGGAGTATGGGTTCGAGTCACTTCTGGGGTGTGAGTTTTCAGTTGCATATTGTCCAGGGGACCATTCTGGCTTGTTCGCATATATATATATATATATATATATATATATATATATATATATATATATATATAGGAAGACAGGTACAAGAGGACCAGCAAGCCCGCTGTGGTGCTCCCATAGTGGGTTACTATGTACCTTACGTTCATGTAATCCTATGATCTTACCTAGTCATGAGAGGAAGGTGTCGACTGGGCGAGGCGGTATTTCCTGGTTATGTGCGATAGACTCTTTTAAAACATCATGAATTTAAGTGTTTAACAAATAAAAATTTTAAGTGTTTTAAAATCTAAAAATTTGAAATTACTAAAGATAATTAAAACAATTAATAATGAAAGCAATAGTAATAATAATAATTAAAATAATAACAATAATGGTAACAATAGCAATCATTACAATTTTTGTTAATAATGATAATCATAATTAATATATAATTTTAATATCACTCGTTAACTTTTTAATAAGTTTTATGTGTAATGTAAAATCTCTTGTGTGTCTGGCCCTCTCATTAACACCTCGCTAACTTCAATCATTTCTACCGGTGTTTGGCAACATCTCTCCTAACCAACGTTTCCCTAACCCAAAGTTTGCTAACTTTTGTAAATACTTCAAAAGCCTCTCGCTCATATAGCTGAAATTTCCATAACTTTTGTATCTGTTTCGTAAAATCGTTACCAGCTCGTTGACAATTCTTTAACTAAATTTTTGGCATCTTTCACTCAGACTCTTTCGCTCGCTTCTCTGATAGTCCCTGAAGTTCTGGCTCCATTATGACAGACAGTTCACATTGCTAACACCTTGTTATCTCCAACACCTTGTTATTTCTAACTTCTCGTTATCTCTAACACTATTGAAAGCTCTGAGATTCAGAAGAAGGTTACGCAAGGCAACACAGTTAAGCATCAAACAGGAGACAGTGGTGAGAAGCTTCGTCTTCTCCGGACTCACCACTTCCCTGACATGTGATATTCCTGGCAGAGCGAGTTGAACTATTCATGGAATATTCAAATTTTACGGTTTCTCAAATCTGTTGTGTATAAATTCTATATTACGACTTGCTAAGGAATATGGGAAAGTGATAGAGCATATAAAACCATTATTTGCATGTACTTGTATGTGTGTACTCACCTAGTTGTGTTGCGAGGGTTGAGCTCTGGCTCTTTGGTCCTGCCTCTCAACCGTCAATCAACAGGTGTACAGATTCCTGAGCCTATTTGGCTCTATCATAACTACACTTCAAATTGTGTATGGAGTCAGCCTCTACCACATCACTTCCTAATGCATTCCATTTGTCAACCACTCTGACACTAAAAAAGTTCTTTCTAATATCTCTTTGCTCATTTGGGCACTCAGTTTCCACCTGTGTTCCCTACGGCGTGTGCCCCTTGTGTTAAATAGCCTGTCTTTATCTACCCTATCAATTCCCTTCAGAATCTTGAATGTTGTGATCATGTCCCCCTAATTCTTCTGTCTTCCAGCGAAGTGAGGTTTAATTCCCGTAGTCTCTCCTCGTAGCTCGGGTACTAGTCTGGTGGCAAACCTTTGAACCTTTTCCAATTTAGTCTTATCCTTGACTAGATATGGACTCCATGCTGGGGCTGCATACTCCAGGATTTGGCCTGACATATGTGGTGTGTGTGTGTGTGTGTGTGTGTGTGTGTGAACTCACCTATTTGTACTCACTTATTTGTGTCTGCAGGATCGAGCATTGACTCTTGGATCCTGCTTTTCGAGCATAGGATGTTTACAGCAATGATTCCGGACCTATTTCTCTATCATACCTAGTTTTAACATTATTAATAGTATTTGCTTCCATAACCTGTTCCTTAAGTACATTCCATTTTTCCACTACTCTCACGATAAAAGAAAACTTCCTAACAACTCTGACTCATCTGAGTTTCCAGCTTCCACCCATGTCCCCTCGTTCTGTTACTATTCCGTGTGAACATTTCGTCTCTGTCCACTCTGTCAATCGCCCTGAGTATTTTATACGTCCCTAATCATGTTCCCCCTCTCCCTTCTTTTTTCTTGTGTCGCAAGGCACAGTTCCTCCAGGCTCTCCTCATACCCTATCCCTAGTAACTCTGGACGAGTCTAGTTGCAAACCTCTGAACCTTTTCCAGTTTCATTATATGCTTCTTCAGATGGGGACTCCATGATAAGATGGCAATACTCTAAGACTGGCCTCATATAGGCAGTGTAAAGCGCCCTAAATGCCTCCATACTTAGGTTTTTGAATGATGTTCTAACTTTGGCCAGTGCAGAGTACGCTGCTGTCGTTATCCTATTTAAATGTGCCTCAGGAGATAGAATAGGTGTTACGTCCACCCCCAGGTCTCTTTCTCGCGTCGTCACAGGTAAGCAGTTTCCCTTCATTGTGTACTGTCCCTTTGGTCTCCTATCACCTAGTCCCATTTCCATAACTTTACATTTGCTCGTGTTGAACTCCAGTAACCATTTCTCTGACCATCTCTGCAACCTGTTCAGGTCCACTTGGAGGATCCTGCAGTCTTCATCTGTCACAACTCTTCTTATCAACTTTGCGTCATCCGCGAAACATTGACATGTAGGACTCTACTGCTGCAAACATGTCGTTAACATATATTAAGAATAGAATTGGTCCCAGCCCTTATCCTTGAGGTACTCCACTCGTTACTGTTCGTCAGTCCGACTTCTTGCCCCTTACCGTAACTCTTTGCCTCCTTCCTGTAGGTAGTTCCTTACCCATGCTAGGGCCTTTCCTTCCACCCTCGCCTGCCTCTCGAGTTTGAACAGCAGTCTTATGTGCGGTACTGAATCAAAGGCTTTTTGGCAGTCCAGAAATATGCAGTCTACCCAACCACCTCTGTCCTGTCTTATTCATCGTTAATTTTATCATAGAATTCCAAAAGTTTAGTAGGAACAATTTCCCTTTCCAGAACTCATGTTGATGTTGTTTACAACCTAATGTTCTTCAGGTGTGCAACCAGTCTTAGCCTAATTATTCTTTAAATTATTTTACAGGTGATGCTGGTCAGTGATACAGGTCTACAGTTAAGTGCCTCCTCCTATCACCTTTCTTGAAAATCGGTACGACATTTGCCTTCTTCCAGCAACTGGGCAATTCTCCCGACATAAGTGACTTATTATTAAAGATCATTGCCAGAGGCACGCTGAGGGCCGGCACTGCTTCTTTTAGTATCCACGGCGATACTTTGTCTGTCCAACTGCTTTAGTTGCATCCTGTGCTGTCAACTGTTTCATTACCTCCCCTGCTGTCACCTCTATATCTATAGTCTTTCATCTAGGGTAATCTCTTCTAACAATGGGAGCTGCTCAGGCTCGGTAGTGAACACTCCATGGAAACTGGCATTCAGTGCCTCGCAGATTTCCTTGTCACTTTCAGTATATGCCCCCTCTGTTTCCTTAGTCTTGTCACTTGGTCATTCACGACATTTTTCTTCTTATATGACTGTGTAGTAACTTAGGTTGTTTTTTCGCTTTGATGCAATATCGTCCTCATAGTTCCTTTACGATGTTCGTCTTATGTTATGTAATCGTTCCTAGCTCTGTTGCATCTGATCCTGTTGTCTCTGTCCTTTGTCGTCTGTACTTCCTCCACTCCCGCCTGCTGGCCATTTTTGCTTCCTGACACTGTCTATTAAACCATGGGTTATTATATTCCCCTCTTATTTTTTCCCTTTACTGTTGGTATAAATCTCTCTTCGGCCTCCTGGCATTTCTGTATGACTAGGTCCATTGTATCTTGGACTGTTTTTCTCTAATTTCTTCCTCCCACTGCACTTCTCTCAGAGAGTCCCTTATCCTCCTGTAACCCCCTTTCCTTCAGTCAACTCTCCTTTCCCAAACCTCTTGTCCCATGGTCACAAGTTTGAATTCCATCATGCAGTCAAAGATTAGGACACAATGGTCGCTGGCCCCTAGAGGTATTTCATGCTCCAAATTCTCGATGTCTTCTACGTTCTGGGTGAAAATCAGGTCTAATAGGCTCGGTGCATCCCCTCCTCTTTCCCTTGTGTCTTCCTTCACATGTTGTGTTAGGAAATTCATGTCTATAACATCTACTAACTTTCCTCCCCACGTTTCGTCCCCTTAATTCCCAATTTATCTCTCCATGACTTAGGTCCCCCATGACCAGCAGCTTCGCTCTCATTCTGTGAGATAATGTTGCTGCCTTCTGCAGTTCATCTATGATGCCTTGTTGTCATCATACCATGTTGTCATCATCAGACTCCTGCCTGGGTCTTTTACTGTTTGGTGGGGGATTGTAGATTACCAAGATCACAATCTTCCTCCCATCTGCTGTCAGAGTTCCATGTATGAAGCTGTGCACTCATTAGTAACCCGATTTCCCAGGTCTTCAAACTTCCATTTCCGCTTTATTAGGAGTGCCACTCCCCCTCCCTGTCTCTGTGTCCTCTCTTTTCTTATTACCTGGTAGCCCTCTGGAAAGTGTGTGTGTACTACCGAGTTGTGCTTGCAGGGGGATGAGCTCTGGCTCATTGGTCCCGCCTCTCAACGGTCATCAACTGGTGTACAGATTCCTGAGCCTACTGGTCTCTATCATATCTACACTTGAAACTGTATGGAGTCAGCCTCCACCATATCACTTCCTAATGTAATCCATTTGTCTACTACTCTGACACTCAAAAAATTCTTTCTAACTCTTTGGCTCATTTGGGCACTCAATTTCTACCTGTTCCCTAGTGCGTGTGCCCCTTGTGTTAAATAGCCTGTCTTAATCTACCCTATCAATTTCTTTGAGAATCTTGAATGTGGTAATCATGCTTCCCCCCCCCTAACTCTTCTGTCTTCCAGCGAAGTGAGGTTTAATTCCTGAAGTCTCTCCTCGTAGCTCATACCTCTCAGCTCGGGTACTAGTCTGGTGGCAAATTTGAACCTTTTCTAGTTTAGTCATATCCTTGACAAGATATGGACTCCATGCTGGGGCTGCATACTCCAGGATTGACCTGACATATGTGTATACAAAGTTCTGAATTATTCCTTACACAAGTTTCTGAATGCCGTTCTTATGTTGGCCAGCCTGGCATATGCCGCTGATGTTATCCTCTTGATATGGGCTGCAGGGGACAGGTCTGGCGTGATGTCAACCCCCAAGTCTTTTTCTTCTTTGACTCTTGAAGAACTTCATCTTCCAGATGATACCTAGTATCTGGCCTCCTGCTCCCTACACCTATCTTCATTACATTACATTTGCTTGGGTTAAACTCTAACAACCATTTGTTCGACCATTTCTTCAGCTTGTCCAGGTCTTCTTGAAGCCTCAAGCAGTCCTCCTCTGTCTAAATCCTTATCATAATTTTGGCATCGTCAGCGAACATTGAGAGAAATGAACTCTATACCCTCCGGGAGATCATTTACATATATCAGAAACAAGATAGGACCGAGAACAGAGCCCTGTGGGACTCCACTGGTGACTTCACTCCAATCTGAGGTCTCACCCCTCACCGTAACTCTCTGCTTCCTATTGCTTAGGTACCCTTATCCAATGGAGAACCTTACCAGCTACACCTGCCTGTCTCTCCGCTTATGTACCAGCCTCTTATGTGGTACTGTGTCAAAGGCTTTCCTACAATCCAAGAAAATGCAGTCCGCCCAGCCTTCTCTTTTTTGCTTAATCTTTGTCACCTGGTCGTAGTTTTCTATTAAGCCCGTCAGGCAAGATTTACCCTCCCTGAACCCATGTTGGCGATTTGTTACGAAGTCCCTTCTCTCCAGATGTGTTACTAGGTTTTTTCTCACGATCTTTTCCATCACCTTGCATGGAATACAAGTCAAGGACACTGGCCAGTAGTTCTGTGCCTCTTGCCTGTCGCCCACAGGCAAGAGGCAATGTCGTTGTATATTGGGACCACATTCGCCGTCTTCCATGTATCAGGTAGGTCTCCCGTCTACAGTGACATACTATACACAGAGTCAAAGTGCCTCTGCACACTCTTTCAGTACCCATGGTGAGATCCTGTCTGGACCAACAACCTTTCTAACTTCCAGATCCAGCAGGTGTCTCTTGACCTCCTCTCTCGTAATTTCGAACCCTTCCAACGCCGCCTGATTCACTTCCCTTTCTCCTAGCACAGTGACCTCACCTTGTTCAATTGTGAAGACCTGGAACCTTTGTTCCAGGAGGTCTTCACACACCTTTTTGTCATTCTCTGTATACCTGTCCTCGCCTGTTCTAAGTTTCATTACCTGTTCTTTCACTGTTGTTTTCCTCCTGATGTGTCTATGGAGTAGCTTAGTTCGGTCTTGGCTTTGTTTGCTATATCATTTTCATAATTTTTCTCTGCTTTTCTTCTCACCCTAACATACTCATTCCTGGTTCTCTGGTATCTCTTTCTCTGCTTTCTGGTGTTCTGTTATTCCGGAAGTTCCTCAACACCCTTTTGTTCAGTCCCTTTGCTTCCATACATGCCCTATTATACTATGGATTCTTCTTTTGCTTCTCGGATTTTTCCCTTTGGGCCGGGAAGAACCTGTTTACTGCCTCCTGACACTTTTGGGTGACATAGTCCATCATATCTTGTACAGACTTAGCTCTGAGGTCTGTGTCCCACATTGGGTCTGTGGAAAACAGACCCAATATGGGACACAGACACACACTGGGTCTCTGGGACACAGACCCCTGTGTCCCTAAGGAACACAGGATCTGTGTCCCTTAGGAAACTTCTCATCTCCTCATAGTTCCCCTTTCGGTATGCCAGCCTTTTGTTTCCTAGTTCTTTCTTTGGGGAGATAATTCCAAGCTCTACCAGGTACTCAAAGTTCAATACACTGTGGTCACTCATTCCCAAGGGCGCTTCTATCTCAACTACCCTAATAACCCACTCATTTAGGGTAAATATCAGGTCGAGCATGGCTAGTTCATCTTCTCCTCTCATTCTTGTTGGTTCCTTGATGTGCTGGCTTAGAAAATGTCTTGTTGCCACATCCAGCAGCTTACCTCTCCATGTTTCTGGTCCTCCATGCGGGTCTCGTTCTCCCAATCTATCTTCTTGTGGTTTACGTCTCCCATGATTAGTAGTCCAGATCCATTCCTGCTAGCAACAGAAGCTGCTCTCTCTATTATGTTAATGATGGCCATGCTGTTTCTATCATACTCCTGTCTGGGTCTTCTGTCATTTGGTGGTGTATTATATATGACTACGACTATAATTTTTTGTCCTCCAGTTGTTATGGTACCTGTTAGTAGCCATTGAAACCTTCACAGCCCTGAACAACCATCTCCTCAAAATCCCAGCCTTTTCTTACCAGCAGAGCTACACCACCACCGCCTCTTCCTTCTCTCTCTTTCCTCATAACATAATAGTCCTGTGGGAACATTGCATTTGTTATGGTTTTTGTTAGCTTTGTTTCTGTGAGTGCTATTATGTCTGGGTTTTCTTCTAGTACCCATTCTCCAAGTTTATTTCCTTTATTTGTAATTCCATCTATGTTAGTGTACATTGCCTTGAGGCTCACTTTCTTCAGTCCCTTCTCAATTCGCCTCCTTGGTGAGTGTTCTGCTGGTGGGGAAGCTATTCCATGGGTGTGAGGATTTGTGAGGTGGATAACAGGGTCTCAGAGGATATTGGGGGTGAGGGGCAGAGGGTCAAGTGAAAGGGGGGTACAGGGAGGGTATGGGATGAAGGGGGAGGGAAGACAGGAAGGAAAAGCGGGGAGGAGAGACATAGCAGGAGGAGGGGAGGGAAGCAGGGTTGGAATAGGGTGTGGAGGGGAGGGAGATTGGCTGAGCATTTGAGTTGGGGCAGGGAGGGTTCGGTGTATGGGGGTTTCTATGCAGAGGAGGGTGGTGGGGTTGCCCTCCCCCTGGTATTACTGTGTAGCTGGTTGCGGGTTCCCCCCTCATCTCTGGGGTTGTTGTGTTGGGAGCTATGATTCCCTGGTTTTCCCCTCTCCCCTGCGCTTCTTGTTTCTGCCACCATGGCTCTCTCCTCCCTCGTCATGTCCTTCTGGAGGAATACATTTTTAATTCTCTCACATAATGCAGGGGGCTCTTCCTTGATAGAATCATCTCCTTTGTGTTCTCGTTTGCAAGCACTATCTTTAACACACGTCTCGGTCTTTGTTGTACCATCCTAGCCTGAAAACCTTCTCAATTCTATGCTCAGCCCCTTCCATCTCTAGTGCCTTTAGTATTTCATTCACTGCCGCGTCGTCCCTATCATTCCACTTTGTCCTATTGGAGCCTTCCTGCTCTTTAATACCCACTGCTACCATTGATCATTTTCTTTCTAGCAGCTGGCTAATGGAGCGTGCTACTTCCTGTGAGGTGGCTGCTTTCATGGCCCCTCCATCATTGTGGACATTACTTCAGAGTTATTTTTTTAGCATTTCTGCAAATGTTGCTTTTATAGTGGCATTCTCTTCCAGTATACTGTTTCTACTTTCTCCCTGGATGATTATCTGAGTCTCAGCATCAACACTGTTCTCTTTTAGGGTTCAATCTCTTCCTTTCCTGCTGTCAGCTCTCTTTTCAGGTTGCTTATTTCATTCTTCATTCCTACATCTTTCCCCTGCATCTCACACTTGATATCTTCCAAAAACTGGGCAAACATTTCCTTCATATCATCACCTTGACTTTTCCCTGTTACCTTCGGCTATTATGTTTACCCCTGTTCCTGTTATGCTGTGATTGGATTTGTCAGGAGGAGGGCAAGCGGGGTGAGAGAGAGAGAGAGAGAGAGAGAGAGAGAGAGAGAGAGAGAGAGAGAGAGAGAGAGAGAGAGAGAGAGAGAGAGAGAGAGAGAGAGAGGAGAGGGAGAGAGAGAGGGAGAGAGAGAGAGAGAGAGAGAGAGAGAGAGAGAGAGAGGAGAGAGAGAGAGAGAGAGAGAGAGAGAGAGAGAGAGAGAGAGAGAGAGAGAGAGAGAGAGAGAGAGAGAGAGAGAGAGAGAGAGAGAGAGAGAGAGAGAGAGAGATAGAGAGTGGGGGATCAAGGAGAGATGGAGAGCAGAGGTGGGGAGTGCGTGTGTATTTGGATGTGTGTTTGTAGGGGGGGGTGATCCATGGGAAACTTGGCGAGATGGTAATCATATCAGTTGCAGGGGAGTGGGAGTGGAGGGGGGGGAGTGTTTTGGGTTAGTGAGACGGACTTTCTGGCAATCCAAAAATATGCAGTCTGTACACCCTTCTCTTTCTTGCCTGTCTTAGAATTCAATCAATCCTGTGAGACATGATCTGGCATCCCTGAGTCCATGTTGATGTTGTGATACAAGTTTTTCCACTTCAGTGGAAGTGGACTAATGCACACACACAAGCTTCATATTTGGGATCTGACAAGTGATGGGAAGAGGAATGTGATCTTGGTAATCTACAATTCCTCACCAAACAGTAGAAGGCCCAGACAAGAATATGATAACAACAACAAGGTATGAATAGATGAACTGCAGAGGGCAGCAACAACAGCTCACAGATTGAGAATGAAACTGTTGGTCATGGGGTCCTAGATCTCGGAGAGATCGATTGGGAGTCATGAAATTCCCCATGGTGGGGAACAAACGTGGGGAGCAAAATTAGTGGAAGTTATAGACAGGAATTTATTAACACAACTTGTGAAGAAGGCAAAAGCGAAAGAGGAGGGGATACACCAAGCCTATTAGTTCTGATTTTTACCCAGAATGCAGAAAAAATTACGGTTATTGAACATTAAATACACTAGGAGCCAGTGACAACTGTGTCCTAGTGGTATTTAGTTGTCCTAGTGGTATTTAGTGACTGTGTCCTAGTCATTGACCACATGATCGAGCTTAAAAATTTGACCACGGGACAAGAGGTCTGGAAAAAGAGAGCAGACGAAAAGAAAGGGAATTACAAAAGGATAAGAGAATATCTGGGAGAAGTGCAGTGAGAAGAGGAACAAAGACATAGAGGAAAAACAGCAAGATATGATGGACCTAGTCAAGTGGAAATGCCAGGAGGCCGAAGAGAGTTTCATATCAACACTAAAGGAAAAAAGTTGAAGGGAGTATTTAATCCCATGGTTTAATAGACAGTGCCAGGAAGCATAAATGAGAAGCAGGAGGGCGAGGAGAAAGTACATATAACAATATGATTAGCTGCAACTGAGCTAGGAATGATTACAATAATATAAAGAGAGTATCGGAAAGGAATATGAAAACGATATTGTAATTAAAGTGAAAAAGCCACCTAAGTTATTACATAGTCATATAAGAAGGAAAAGTCGGTGAACAACCAAGTGAAAAGACAAAGGAAAACAGAAGAGGCAGATCCTTGTCACACAAGTGACAAGGAAATCTACGAGGTACTGAATACCAGTTTCCATGGAGGTTCACAACCAAGCTCGAGCAGCTCCCATTGTTAGAAGAGGAGATGACCCAAGATGAGAGACTAACAGATATAGAAGTTACAGCAGAGGAGGTCTGAAACAGCTGAAAACACTTGATGAAATAAAGCAGTTGGACCAGAAAATGCATTACTGTTGATACTAAAAGCGGCAGCGCAAGCCCTCAGCGTGCCTCTAGCAAGGATCTATAATGGGTCGCTTAAGAAGGGAGAGTTGCCAAGTTGCTGGAAGGCAAATGTTGTACGATTTTTCAAAAAATTATATAGGGAAGAGGCACTTAACTACAAACCAGATCACTGACAAGCATCCCCTGTAAAGTACATGAAAGAATAAACAGGTTAAGACTCGTTACACAACTAGATAACATAGAATGTAAACAAACATGGTTTCAGAGAAAGGAATTCATGCCAACAAACTTGAAATTCTATGATAAAATAATAGAATAAGCAGGACAGGGAAGGTTGGGCTAACTGCATATTTTTGGACTGCCAAAGAATTTGACACAGTATCTTACAAGAGACAGGTTGTTACGAACCCGACTCTACCGTCGGAGCACGGAGCAGCGATATCAACGCCATCTGTGAGTCCACTCCCGAAACCCCCACAACATGGACGACGCCATCTAGTGGTGACAGGAATATACCGGCAAGAGGCGCTAGATTCCTGTCCTAGTCAGCTCGTGAGGTCGCTGGTGCTGACTCTAGTAGGAGGTGTTTAGAAAATCAGCGCCATCTATTGAAGGAAGAGTTATATGTCAGTGTAGGTAAGTATTGTTTCCTAGTGTCCCAGTGTACTGATGACGTGTCTGTATCCACAGAGTCGACGTAGGGCTGCTGTGGTACGAGACAGTCAGTCTTCCCAGGGCAGCCAAGGTCTCTACACCAGTCTGCTTTACGGAAGCAGTGAGCCGCCACCAGAAGAACTGTGAAGTGTTCTACTGTCTGTCTGTGGAGTGGCAGTGACGGGATTCGCCGTACATGGGGCTGGCTAACAGAAAAGACTGACTAAGGTACTGAGGAGGAGAGTAACCAGCGAGTTGCAAGAAGCTCCTGCCTAGGGCTCGCTACCTAGTATTTGCACGTGAAGTGCCCCAGCAGCACGAGGCTGATGGTATCTGCCAGCACCAGACTGGACTGTGATTGTGGGCATTCACGAGGAAGCACTAGTGAGACGTGGTTTGGCTGACCCGTGGCCAGGGTAGACTCGTTGGTGTTTCCAAGTACCGGCTGAGAATAGTACTAAGTGTTGAGGAAACACGGTAGCTGCCAAGACTGCATCGATCGAGCATCAAGAGCACGTAGTGTCCCATGAGACACTTTTGTACGTATTAGGAGTAGAAATACTTCTGTTAGGACTATATACATAAGGTGATGGGAAATTAAATATATATGTGAATACACAGATAATCAATGAAGTGTAGTATTTAATGCACCTTCCCATTTGTACATAACTTGCATTACCGAGCTCACTCCTTGAAAGCCACTACTAACTTGGGACTGGATACCATAACTTTAGTACCACCAGAAAAGAACGTGGTTGTGACCCATTGTGGCAGTAACACTGGTATTCAAACTGAGAGGCAGGCGGGAGAAACCGGAAAAGCCCTTGCTTGGAAAAGAATTACTGACAGAAATGAGCTACAGAGTAACAGTTAGGGGCGAGAAGTCGGACTGGAGAATCGTAATGAGTGGAGTACCTCAAGGATCTGTGCTGGGAACAGTTCTATTTCTAATATACGTGAACGACGTGTCTGAAGGAGTAGAGTCCTATATATTGATGTTCGCGAATGACGCAAAATTAATGAGACGAGTTGTGACAAATGAGGATTGTAGAATATTGCAAGAGGAATTAAACAGGCTGCAGAGATGGTCAGAGACATGGCTACAGGAGTTTTAACTCTAGCAAGTGTGTAAGTTATAGAAATGGTACTAGGTGACAGGAGACCAAAGGGTCGGTACACAATGAAGGGAAACTATCTCCTGTCGTGATTTGAGAAAGAGACCTGGGAGTGGACGTAACACCAAATCTAACTTCTTGGCACGGATATCGACAGCAGCGCACTCTATGCTAGCAAAAAATTCGAACGTCAGTCATAAACCTAAATATGGAGACATTCAGAGCGCGTTTTACTGCCTACGTGAGACAAGTCTTAAAATATGCAGACCCATCATTGAGCCCCCACCTAAAGAAACGCATTAGGAAACTGGAAAAGGTTCAGAAATTTGCGACGTGGCTCGTCCCAGAGTTGCATGGGATGGGGTATGAAGAGAGACTGAAGGAACTGAACCTAACGACGTTAGAAAAAAGGAGGATGCGGGGGTATGAGAGCAGCATACAAAATACATAAGGGGATGAAGACTAGCTTACAAATATGAATTATACATAAAGATATGTAAATTAATTACAGATAAGAGTTAATATAACCCAACGTTGCTCAAAGACTAAAATGAATATCCTTATGTTAAGAGGGAAGGATATGTTATCCTTAACTTCTAAGGGGGAAGAAAATCTTGCTCACACATCACATACATACATGTCCACTCGTACATTCACATATAGATAAATACAATCCTATATACATACACACATAAATACACAAACACATACATACATACATACATTATACATACATACACTTATACATACACACCGCCTGCTGAAACAAACATAAATATATGTTTGAGCACAGATGAAGAGGATTGTCGTGGGATATCGACAACCGAAGGATAAGGATATATTGATGTGGAAGGGTCGGGATATTTTTTGTTGAGTTGAAGGTTGGGAAGAAGGTGGAGGTGGGGGTTGTTAGATCGCCTTAGGGGGGGGGGGTTAAGGGTAGGGAGCTTTATATTGGGGATGAGGCTATGGGTGATGGGGACTTATAACCCCATGAATAGTAGGGATGGAGGCTTAGCGACAATTTCTTTTTTTTTTTGGACAGTCGTCGCTAAGCCTCCAGGGCTTCCAGGTAAATTTTGCCAGTCATCCATACGCTGCCAGGGGTTCCAGTCCCTGCTAAGGTTTTAAAGATTTCTCCTGGAAGAAATTCAGACCAAAAATCACTCATACGTTCCTAAAGGTATTTTATGAGAAAAAATAATTTCAGAGATCATAGAAGTCTATTATAAAAAGTCAGGGCAAAGTCCACTCTCGTATTATTGAGAATAAACAACTCTACGGACAATTTTCGATTGTTTACAAACATCGCCTTATTTGGAGTAAAGAGTTCTTATGGAAGAAATTCAAACCTAAAGTCACTCGTGCGGTCTTAAATTATTTCTTGTGGGACGTACCCCCTCCCCGCTCAGCTCGTTGTCGCCGTGTGGGGGCTTAGTGGGCGGCTGCCGGAGTGTGATGCTCCTTGGGACAGTCCTCTGTCCTTTTCTAGCCTTGTGCTCCTGCTGCTGTCCTCTCCGATTTTGCTGGGCATCTTTTCCTTTTCCTTCTGTTTCGTTTTTCTCCCCCCTCTTCTCCTATCTGCTTGCCGTTTCCTGCCGACCTTTTGCTCATTCTGGTTCTTCCATGGACTTCTTCTATTTTGACGCCCGGGTGCTTGAGGAGGCATACTCATGCACCCGTAGAACTGCAGTACCCGACGTCGAGAGCGAGGGGAACCTTTTATTGTCAATCCCCACTTCGTCACTGAACCCGATCTCGACGGACTGTCGGTTTCTTAAGGTGGCGTTTGTGGGGCGTATACTCACGACTTACCCCTAGGAGGCCCCGACAAGATCGGCGATAGCTTCTTGTTGGGTGTCCTGCCTCTAATTGTGGCTCCATGGTGGGTGTGGGGGCACATTCGTGAGTGAATTCTTCATTTCGTCAAGCAACCCGTTCTCGCAAATTCGTAAAGTCAATATTGACTTATTAACTACGTGCATAGGTGATATACTAAACATAATAGATACCCTTAAAAAGATTCATAGAAAACACCGACCTTACCTAACCTTGTTAGTATCTTAAGATAAGCATCTTATTGCTTCGTAATTACAATTATTACTTAACCTATACCTATTATAGGTTAGGTAATAATTGTAATTACGAAGCTATAAGATGCTTATCTTAAGATACTAACAAGGTTAGGTAAGGTCGGTGGTTTTCTATGAATCTTTTTAAGGGTATCTATTATGTTAAGTATGTCACCTATGCACATATTTAATAAGTCAATATTGACTTATTAAATTTGCGAGAACGGGTTGCGTCAAGATGATAACCCCTGCTTCGGCTACTTCTGGCTTACCTTCTCAGGCTCGTGTGGTGGGCGACCAAGCCCCCGAGTCGGTCCGTATTGGAAGACCGGGCTCTGTAGCCTCCGCTGCATTGGGCCCCGACCTTGCTCCTCCTTTGGCCTCTCTGTCTCCTTCCCCTGGCTCCCCTCCCTCCTCTGTGGATGGGTCGAGCCCCAAGCCCCCAGTGGTGACTACCTCGTCCCCTGGCGCGGCTCCTTCTCTAGTTGTAACTACTGCGCCTTTTAACCCCTCTCTCTCTGGGGGTTCTCACCGCCGTCCTCGTCACGGCCGCCCTCGCTCGATTCCTTCCAGTTCTGCTACCTATCAAGCCTTGTTTGGTCCCGCTTCGTGGGCCAAATATTTTGATCTCCTCCCTCTTGATTCTGCGCCTCCTGACGATTTCTCCCTTCATCGACATCTCATTGATTCCGTGGATGCCTCCATTACTTTCAACCCCACTCGTCTCGGTACACGTGTCGTTGCTGCTCCTTCTCAGGATGCTGCTTCCCGCTTGGCTGCCTTATCCTGCCTTGGCGAGACCCCCGTTCGGGTCTCGAAGAACGCTCAGTTGAATGCCAGTGTTGGCACTATTTTGCTCCCGCCCCATGTTGCAACCGGTGTTCGGGACCTGCGCGACTGCCACGACGATATTCGCCATATCCTCGCTGCCCAGGGCCATTCTATTCTCCAGGTGGACACGTTTACTCGTTCCCCTCGTGGTAGTCGCCGTCAACCCCTCCGGGTTGTGAAGATTACCTTTGATGGTAGAACCCTTCCACCCTCTGTCATTCTTGCTGGTGCAGGTGCTCTGTCCAGGAGTACATTCCTTCTCCTTGGCTCTGCAACAAGTGCTGGAGGTTTGGGCATGGTGCCCTCCGCTGCTCCGGGACTGTCTCTCTCTGTCCTTTGTGTGGTGGCGAAGGTCACTCTAAGTCGGAGTGCACTTCTCCCCAGGCTCGTTGCCTCAACTGCGGTGAGGCCCATCCTACCTTCTCCGTGCGTGTGTCCATTACAAGCTTGAGGCAGCCGTCCTCAACCTGAAGCACCGGGAGCGTTTATCTTTTCCTGAGGCGAGGCGCCAGGTTCGCCGGCTCCCGCCTTATGCTAATATCTCTTATGCTCGCGTGTTGCGCTCTTCCTCTCCTCGTCCTTCCCGCCTTCCTCAGACTCACAACCGTTTCCGGGCCTTGGACCCTGATGTGCCCACTGCCCCCTCCTCTGTTCCTTTGGGTTCTCTCCCGAAGGATCCTCCTCCTGGTCCTCTGTCTGGGGTTCCCCTTCCTTCTACCCGGTCTGTCGTGTCTTCTGTGTCTTCTTCCTCGTCCCCCTCCGATCCTCCTTCCCATCCTCTTCCTCCATCTATTGGCTCTCCCCACTGCCTGTCGGTGCGGGCGGATGTCCATCGCTCTCCTAACGGCCGTCGTGTGTGCTCTCGTTCGGCTTCTCCTGTTGAGACACTGGAATCCGTTGCCCGGTACGTAGTTGCTGGGACACCGGTCTCTTTAAGTCAGAAGCGTAAGCCTGGCTCCTCTCCTTCCTCTTCCCCGGCGGGTAAGAAGGCTTCGCTTTCTTCCTCAGCTCCTCCTTCTGGCTCTGTTGCTCCTTCCCCTCCCGTTTCAGTGCTTGCGCCCCCTGTTCCTGCTATGGAGGTTTCTTTGGCCCCTGCTTCCCTTTCGGTTGCTGCTCTTGCTGGGGTGCGCTCCCCTCTTTCTACTCCCCCTCCTCCTGCTGCTGTCCTTGACGGCTCCTCTCCGTTGTCTCCTCCTCTTCCTCCTCCTCCTCCTCCTCCAGACCCTGCCCGCCCACCTCTGCTCTGTTCTCCCTTTTTCCTTCCCTCCGTCTTTGCTCAGTTTACCCATGCCCCCTAACCCTGACTTTGCTGACCCTGATCCCGACCCTGATATTCTTTAACGTGCTCTGTTGCTCTTTCGCCTTTGTTTCTTCCTTGTTCTCTGTTTTTGTCCTTTCTCTTCTCGTCGTTGTCCATTCTTCAATGGAACGTTCGAGGTTATTACGCCAATTTCCTCGAACTCCAACTTCTGATTTCGCGGTTTTCGCCCCTTTGTGTCTGTCTCCAGGAGCCAATGCTTGGTGCTCGTCCTGGTCGTTTTCGTGGCTATTCCTTTCTCGTCCCCCCTCCCCCCAGCCATTGCTGGGGCTTCTAATTCTTCTGCTCTTTTGATTCGGGCTGATGTTCCCTTTGTTCCTTTACTTTTTCCTTCGCCTCTCCATTGTTCTGCTGCTCGTATCTTTGTGGGGAAATGGTACACAGTTTGTTCCATTTATCTCCCCCCGAGTGTCCCGCTCTCTCTTCCTGATTTGAAACACCTCCTGGACTCCTTGCCGGAGCCTGTGCTCCTGCTGGGTGACTTCAATTGTCGTCATTCTCTTTGGGGTGACGTTCTGACGAATACCCGGGGTCGCCTCCTTGAGCCGTTTCTCCTCTCTTCTTCCTGTCTCTTCTGAATTCTGGTGAGCCCACTCATTTGGACTCTCGGACTCGCACCCTTTCTTGTCTTGATCTTTCTCTCTGCTCTTCTTCTCTTTACTTAGATTTCACGTGGCAGGTTCTTGATGACCTCCATGGAAGTGATCATTTCCCCATCCTTGTTTCCTTTTTCTCTTTTCGCCCTTCCCTCTCTTTCCCTAGGTGGCAGTTTGCTAAGGCAGACTGGACCCTATTTACCCTCAGTGCTGCTCTCCCTGACCTCTCCCTTCTGCCTCTCTCTCGCGCTCTCCTCCTTTTTCATGACACTGTCTTCAACGCTGCCCTCCGCTCTATTCCTCGCTCTTCCTCTCGGGGTCCACGGAAGTGCGTTCCCTGGTGGAATGCGGACTGTGCTCGGGCTGTCCGCTGTAAGCGTGCAGCCTGGAAGAGACACCGCCGTAGGCAGACGACCGATTCTTTTCTTTTCTTTCGGAAAGCGAGTGCGGTGGCCCGTAGGGCCATCCGTACGGCTAAACGTGAATGTTGGGCATCTTATGTCTCAACAATTACGTCCGAGACCCCTCTGGCCCAGATCTGGAAGCGTATCCGCAAGATAGCGGGTAAGTTCGTTCCCGATGTTTCACCGGTCCTTCACCTCCATGATACTCTTGTGGCGGACCCGTTGCAGGTCGCTTCCGAACTGGGTTCCCACTTTTCTTCTGTTAGCTCTGGTCTTCATCTTCCCCAATCTTTCCTTCTTCGTAAACCTGTCCTTGAGTCTCGTCCTTTAGATTTCTGCACTCATCTTCAGCTTCCCTATAATGATCCCTTCTCTCTCTCTGAACTTCGTTCTGCCCTGGCCCTCTGCGGTTCTACGGCGGCGGGCTCCGATGGTATTCATTATGAGATGCTTCGCCATCTCCCTCCGAGCACGTCTCAGTATTTACTGAGTCTGTATAATCGGATCTGGGAGTCGTCGTCAGTCCCTGAGGACTGGCTCGATGCCGTTGTCCTCCCTGTTCGCAAACCGGGGTCTCTGGGTACTTCCCCTAAGGACTTTCGCCCTATTGCTCTCACAAGTTGTGTCTGCAAACTCTTTGAACGTATGGTTAACGTTCGTCTGATGTGGTTCCTGGAACACCATCACCTCCTCTCCCCTTCTCAATTTGGTTTCCGCAAGTGCCGCAGCACGACAGATGTCCTGGTGAACTTGGAGGTCTATATTCGTACTGCTTTTGCTGCGAAGACCTCCGTTGTTGCCGTCCTTTTTGACCTAGAAAAGGCTTACGACACCACTTGGCGTTATCATATCCTATCTCAACTTCATTCTTTTGGCCTTCGTGGTCATCTCCCTCTCTTTCTCCGCAGCTTCCTCTCTCGTCGTTCCTTTCGGGTGCGCCTTGGTACCGCTCTCTCTCCCTCTTTTCAGCAATACGAAGGTGTGCCCCAGGGTAGTGTTCTGAGCACTACTCTTTTTCTTGTTGCCCTCAATGGTCTTCTTTCCTCTCTTTCTTCTGGTGTCTTCTCCGCTCTCTATGTCGATGATCTTACCCTTTGTTGTCAGGGTGATGATTCGCCTCTCCTTCAACGCCGGCTTCAACTTGCAATTGATGCCGTGTCGTCTTGGGCCACAGGTCATGGCTTCAAGTTCTCTACTTCTAAGACTTGTGCCATGACTTTTACGCGGAAACGGGTTGTTCTTCGTCCCTCTTTGTCACTTTATGGTCATCCCCTTGAATACAAAGATTCCGCGAAGCTTTTGGGGTTATTCCTTGACACTCGTTTGTCTTGGTCTCCCCATATCTCTTACCTCCGTGTTGAGTGCTCTAAGGCCCTTACCCTCCTTCGGGTCTTGTCCCATACTTCTTGGGGGGCAGATAGGCGCACTCTCCTTGCTTTACATTCCTCTCTCGTCCTGTCTAAGCTCGATTATGGTTGCCCTGCTTACTCGTCTGCTTCTCCTTCTACTCTTCGCCGTCTTGATGCTTTGCACCATACTGGGTTGCGCCTCAGTTCTGGTGCCTTTCGTTCGACTCCCATCCTTAGCTTGTATGTTGACACTGGCTTCCTGTCTCTCCAGGACCGCCGTGATCGCTACTGTCTTCGCTATCTTGCGCGGTCCTTGCAACATCCTTCCTCTCGCCTCTGTCGTGCTTTAACTTTTACCCCTCCTGCGGTTTCTGTTCCTCTTCACCTCCTCCCTCTTTCTGTCCGGTTATCTCGCCTACAGGATTCTCTCTCCGTTCGTATTTCTGATGTTTCTCCTCGTGTTGTTCCTTCTTTGCCCCCGTGGAGGGTCCCTCTTTCGCGGTTTTGTACTTCCTTGACCCGTATCACTAAAGCTTTTACCCCTCCTACGGTTCTAAAACGCCTTTTCCTCGAGCACTTTTCTTCTCACTCCCGCTCCGTTTCTGTCTTCACCGATGGGTCTAAGTCAGCGGACGGTGTTGGCTACTCTGTTGTTTTTCCTGATCGCACTTATATGTGTCGCTTGCCTCCGGAGACTAGCATCTTTACAGCAGAACTTTATGCTATTCTCTATGCTCTTCGTCTCCTGCTTTCTCGTTGTCAGTCTTCCTTTGTGGTTGTTGTTGACTCTCGTAGTGCCCTCATGGCTCTCGGGTCCTTTAATCCGGTTCATCCAGTAGTTGTCGAGATCCAGCATTGGCTGTTTCTCGTTCACAGTAAATTTAAGTCGGTTGAGTTTTGTTGGGTTCCCAGCCATATTGGTGTGTCTTTAAATGAGCGTGCGGATGCTGCCGCTAAGGAAGCTGTCCGCTCTTGTCCCATCTCTCGTAAAGGCATTCCGTATTCCGACTTTTACCCAGTTATCCATTCCTCAGTCCTTACCCGTTGGCAGGCTTCTTGGTTGTCTGTTACTGGTAACAAGCTACGTACTCTTAAATGTTGTGTTTCCTCGTGGCCGTCCTCCTTCCACCGTAACCGGCGGTGGGAAACAGCTCTGGCGAGGTTGCGTATTGGCCATACTCGCTTAACCCATGGTCACTTGATGGAGCGCCGCCCTGCTCCTTATTGTCCTAGTTGCATTGTCCCTCATACGGTCGTGCATGTCCTTCTTGAATGTCCTGACTTCCAGGACGAGCGTGTGTCTTGCTTTCCGACCGCCCCTCGCGGTCACCTGTCCCTCGATAAAATTCTTGGTGACTCGGATACTTTTGATATCGTTCGCCTTATGCGTTTTTGTTCTCGTATTGGCATCCTTGGTGATATTTAGCGCCCTCTGATTATTTTGCGTATTTGATGGTGCTACATAGCCTTCCCGGTTTGGTGCCTTTTGATAATTACTTACTTATGGGACGTATTCAAAAAAATTTCAGAGTTCAGTTTTTAGAAAATATTTCAGAGTTCATATAATCATAGAAGTTTATTTATGAGTTTATGACCAAAATTATTCAATAAGACCATTTTAAGAGAAAATTGTCATAGATGTTTTGGTAAGGAAAATAAGAATCTTGGCCATGACATTTAGTTTTTAAATCCATTTACTGCTATTTCATCTGAAAAAGAACGATTTTCAACACAGACCATTTGAAGACCGATTTTCATCAGAGTGCAGTATCTTCTTGAGGTTATCTTGAGATGAGTTTGGGGCTTTAGTGTCCCCGCGGCCCAGTGCTTGACCAGGCCTCCATCCCCAGGAAGCAGCCTGTGATAGCTGACTAACACCCAGGTACCTATTTTCCTGCTAGGTAACAGGGGCATAGGGTGAAAGAAACTCTGCCCATTGTTTCTCGCCGGCGCCCGGGATCGAACCTGGGACCACAGGATCACAAGTCCAGCATGCTGTCCGCTCGGCCGACCGGCTCCCATGGATTTAGTCATTTAGTAGATGACTAACATTTCACAGATTATTTTAGACTCAAATATTGTCAAAATCGAGTAAAAAATTTAAATTAGTCAGAAAAAGAAACCAGTAAAATTCGTCAGAGTCCAGTAAAGACAGAAAATCAATAAATTCGTAAAGTATAAGACAGGAGAGAAACAAAGTAAAAGCAGGAGGAAAGGTCAATTGAGAAGGTAGGTGTGGGTAAAATATACAAAAAAGGAGAAACAAAACTTATCTTTAGGGTTAGGTTAAGGATAATATATTCAACAAAATATGTCCAACACAATAAACTACATCTCATAGGTTAGGGGAACTGTCAAAGAATAAGAACATATTATATAAAGCCTAATAAATATACCAAGATCACAAGAGGTTAGGTTAAAGGGGGGAGGAATAAGAACATTATAACAAATATAATAAATACAACTTATGAGCAACTTGACAAATTTTAAGTAAAAAGGTTACAAAGTGCATAAACTGACATTTCTAACAAATATCCATTTAAATGCTAAAATACCCAATATTTAACATATAACTCTTGAATGCATAAATGGCCATTTGAGAAATTAACCCTTGAAATGAGTAAATGAACATGAGGCATTGTTTGATGAAACACAAAAGACAAGCAAGAATATTTATGTAATTTAGGTCACGTCTGGTGGGTGAGGTAGGTTAAGTCAGTTTGGGCAAGTTTTGTTAGATAAGTTACATTAGGTAGAGGAAGTTGGGTAATTAAGATAATTTAGTATAGGTTAGGTTAGGTAGGGAGAGGTCGGCCGAGGGGACAGCACACTGGATTTGTGATCCTGTGGTCCTGGGTTCGATCCCAGGCGCCGGCGAGAAACAATGGACAGAGTTTCTTTCACCCTATGCCCCTGTTACCTAGCTGTAAATAGGTACCTGGGTGTTAGTCAGCTGTCACGGGCTGCTTCCTGGGGGTGGAGGCCTGGTCGAGGACCGGGCCGTGGGGACACTAAAGCCCCAAAATCGTCTCAAGATAACCTAAAGAAGGTAAGTTAAGTTTGGTTAAGTAAGTTACATTAAGTTATGTTAGGTTAAGTGTTACGTTAAGTTATGTTAGGTTAGGTTGGGTTAGGTTAGTTAAGTTAGGTCAGGTTAGTTAAGTTAGGATAGGTTTGGTTAGGTTAAGTAAGTTACGTTATGTTAGGTTAGGTTAGGTTGAGTTAGGTTAGGTTGAGTTAGGTTAGGTTGAGTTAGGATAGGTTAGATTAGGTTAAGTTAGGTTGGGTTGGGTTAGGTAAGATTAGTTAAGTTTGGGTAGGATAGGATAAGCAAATTAAGTTAGGTTAGGTTAGGTTAGGTAAGATACATTAAGTTAGGAGATGTTAGGTTCGTTAGGTTAGGATAGGTTAGGTTATGGAAGTTAAGTTAGGATAGGATAAGTTAAGTTAGGTTAAATTAGGTTAGGTTAAGTTAGGTTAGGTTGGGTTGGGTTAGGTTAGATTAGTTAAGTAAGGGAAGGTTAGGTTATGCAAGTTAAATTAGGTTATGTTAAGTTAGGATAGACTAGGTTATGCAGGTTAAATTAGGTTAGGTTATGTTAGGTTAAGTTTGGTCAGATTGGGTTGGGTTAGGTAAGGTTAGTTAAGTTAGGGTAAGATAAGTTAAGCAAGGTTAGGTTAGGTTAGGTTAGGTAAGATACATTAAGTTAGGAGATGTTAGGCTAGGTTAGTTAAGATAGGTTAAGTTATGGAAGTTAAGTTAGGTTAGGTTAAGTTAGGTTAGGTTGGGTTGGGTTAGGTTAGACTAGTAAAGTTAGGATAGGTTAGACTATGTAAGTTAAATTAGGTTAGGTAAAGTTAGGATAGGAGAGGTTATGCAAGTTAAATTAGGTTAGGAAAAGTTAGGATAGGTTAGTTACATTAGGATAGGTTAGGTTATGCAAGTTAGGTTAGGTTAGGTTAAGTTAGGTTAGGTTAGTTTAGGATAAGTTAGATATATTACATTAGGTTAGGATACGTTAGGTTCAATTAGTTAGGTTAGGTTAGGTTAGATATGTTAGGTAAGTTACAACAAGGGGAGGTGGGAATAGGTGAGAATAGATTAGTTTAGATATATATTTTAAAAGATTCAAGTTTGATGTGGAGAGATATTTTATGCCTGAAGTTGTCTTAGAGAACGACATTGATGAACGAAGGTGAGTTAGAGATTACCTTTGATGACTCTGAGAATAACTTTGATGTCTTAGAGAACAACTTTGACAACTGAGATTAACTTTTTGATAGCGCTGAGAATAACTTTGACGGCTCTTGAGATTAACATTTTGATGACTCTGAGAATAACTTTTGATGACTTAAAGAATAACTTTTATGTCTTAGATAATAACTTCAGATGTCTCAGAGAATAACTTTGATGAACGAAGATGTCTTAGAACGCTTCTCTGATGAACGAAAGGATACTTTGAGAATAACTTTGTTGACTGAGATTAACTTTTTGATTGCTCTGAGAATAACGTTTGTGGACATGAGTAGTATTTTAATGGTTTTGAGTGTGTCTTTGATTGTGTCTTTGATGTCTCGAAGTGTCTTTGATGTCTTGAAGAGTGTCTTTGACTATATTTCTTACTCCACAAAGTATACTGTTAGTTACTGGAGTGCTGAAAGAAATTACATTTTGACTATTTTTGTACTCTAAGAAGTATACTGTTAGTAAAGAAAGTATTGAACGAAGCTATATTTGACAAGATGATGAACGTGGCTATTTCCAGTTGATTGACGAATAATGTTCATTAGGAAACGACAAGAAAACATGATTTCAGTTGATTGATAAATAATTTTAGTTAAAATTGACAAGAAAAAGATGATGAACGTGGATATTTCAGTTGATTGAGATGTAATTTTTAATTAAATGACAAGAAAAGTTTGTCTTGGTAAATTTGTTACTGAATGGAAGAAAACAATTGGTTTAAAAGAACAAAGAACATGTAAGAGAATGTAGTGAACACAGAAAACATGTGGGGAATATTCCAAAGAACACAGAAAACATGTAAAAGAAGGTAATGAACTCGTGAATAACATGCTAAGAAGAACGTTTGAGAACATGACAAAGAACTCAGAAAACATGTAAGAGAAGGTGATGAAGAAAGATAACTTGCGAGGAACATGAATAATGAGTATAAATGTTGTACAGAAAACATGAGAACAAAGTAAACATGATAAAGAACAAAGTGAACATGACAAAAACAAAGATAAAATGGAGAAACATGTGAAAAACATGGAATGGGCATATGCAGAACATGGAGTGAACATAAAAAAGCTGGAAGAAAATGTGAAGAACACAGTGAATATAGAGAAAATATACAAATGCAGTACTATTATTGAAGGTTTGGATAAGATGGGGAATGGGCGAGATAAAGGGGGAGTAGGAGGTGAGGGTGAGATGAAAGCGTAGTTAGGGGAGGTTAGGGAGGGGAAGAAATGGGGGGGGGGAAGGTACGGGGAGATGATATAAGGGAAAAAGGGAGTTGGGGATGGTAAGCGGACAAGGGCGGGAGAAGCAAGGGATAGGAAGGTAGGAGAGGCAAAAGGTAAGGTGTGTGATTTCTGACTGTGTGATTATTTCATAGTTGAGCAGATAAAGGGTATTGCAGGTAAGGTTCCATTTGACCAAATGATTTTAATTATTGTGTGAACTTTAGTTTGTTAGTGATTATTTACATAGCTGAGTACAAAAAGGGTACTCTTAAAAGGGTAATCTAGGACAGGATATGTTTACTTTGATAAACTAGAGAGCATATTGATCTGAATTAAATTTGATGAACTAAAGCGGAGGGCGGGAGTTGAAGGCCGTTTAATGCCTTGATTTATTTCACGACGTTAGAAATATAGCGATCTTAAATCTCGGGGGATTTGGGGTGATATAGTGAATTTACAGGAGTGAACAAAGGCAGGAGCAAATGCTGAAACTCGGTAATTGCCTTGGCCTTATTTACTGCATCTGATGGAGCTACGTTTTAAATTTTAAGGGATTTGGTCTGATAAAAAGAAGATACGAGAGGGAACTAAGGTGGGGACAGGAGCTGGCGCTCGATAATTGTTTGGATCTATTTTACTATGTCTGAAATACAGAGTTTTTAAATTTAAGTGAAATTGTTCTGTTACTAAAGAAGATATGGAAATGAACTAAGGTGGGGGACAAGAACTGGAGCTCATTAATTGTTTGGGTCTATTTTACTATATCTGAAATAACTATGTGCTTAAATTCCAGAGAAATTGATCTGTTACTAAAGAAGTTATATAAATGAACTAAGGTGGGGGACAAGAACTGGAGCTCGGAAATGATTTCTATCTATTTTACTATGTCTGAAATAGCTACGTTTTTTAAATTTTAAGAGATTTGGTTAGATACTAAAGGAGTTATACAAGTTAACTAGGGTGGGGAACCGGAGCTGGAGCTTGACAATTGTTTGGATCTTATTTACTGTCTCTGAAATATAGCGGGTTTAAATTTCAGGGAAATTGATCTGTTACTAACGAAATATGAGAAGGGGTTCAGGCAGGGGGGAAGGAGCTGGAGCACAGTAATTGTGTTTTCTTTACTTTCTTTGATAGAAGTATGGTGGGTTTAAATTTCAAAAAAAATTATGGGTTATTAATGAAGATACGGGAGGGAACTAAGGCTGAGGACAAGAGCTGGAGCTCGGTAACTAAATTGTCGTATTGTATTACGTTTGAAATATGACCGTTTAAAATTTCCGGGTGATTGAACTGTTAGTGAAGATGTTATGGGGTAATGTAAGGCGGGGACAAAAACTAGAACTTGCTTACTGACTTTATTTGATTTATTACGTCTGAAATATGATTGTTTAAAATTTGGCTTTTAGTACCGAAACTACTCTTATAATTGCGGTCTCTAATAAATTTTAGTCTTAAAATGGTCTTTGTCATATTTTCTGGTCTCAACTGGACTCTGATAATATTTGAATTTCCTCCGTTAGAACTCTTAAAGAACACAGGTGTAATTAAAACTCTGAAATATTTCGGTCTTAAAGTGGACTCTGAAAATTGTGCTGAAAAGTGCTGAAAATTGGTATGAAAAATGGACTCTTATTAATTTTCAGTCTTTACTGGACTCTGACGAATTTTAATGGTCTCTGACTAATTTAAATCTTTTACTGGACTTTGCCAATATTTGAGTCTAAAATAATCTGTCAAATTTAAGTCATCTACTGGACGCTGATGAAAATCGGTCATCAAATGGTCTCTGATGAAAATCGGTCATCAAATGGTCTCTGTTGAAAATCGGTCATCAAATGGTCTCTGTTGAAAATCGGTCTTTTCCAGATGAAATAGCAGTAAATGGGTATAAAAACTGAAAGTCACTGCTAAGATGCTTATTTTCCTTAACAAAACATATATGTCAATATTCTCTCAAAATGGTCTTTTGGAATAATTTTGGTCATAAACTCATAAATAAACTTCTATGATTATAAGAACTCTGAAATATTTTCTTAAAACTGAAACTGAAAAGAAACAAAAAATGTCTGTAGAGTTTGTTCTCAGTAATATGGGAGCGGACTTTGCCCTGACTTTTTATAACAAACTTCTATGATCTCTGAAATTAATTTTCTCATAAGAAACCTTTATGAACGTATGAGTGATTTTCGGTCTGAATTTCTCCCATAAGAAACCTTCAAAACCTTAGCAGGGACTGGAACCCCTGGCGGCGTATGGACGACTGGGCAAAATTTACCTGGAACCCATGGAGGCTTAGCAACGACTGCCCCACCTCAAAAAAAAATCATTGCTAAGCCTCCATCCCTACTACTCTCATGTGCTTGTCGTCTCACACTACCTTGTTACTGGCCAGTGTATGTGTTGGCTCTTGCCTGTACACTCTTTTTGGGGAATATATTACCATCCCTCATGCTCTCCCCTCTGTCACAAGGGCCACTTGTGGCGTGTAATATTGCCTAAGATGCTACACATAATCCTGGGTACAATCAACCTACCCTGGGTGTAGATGGTGTACTTACCCTGGGTGTAGACGGTATACTTACCCTGGGTGTAGACGGTAAACTTGCAAGAGGCGTTCTGAGCACCGACAGTGTTCTGCGCCCAGCACCACACTTCAACACTCTCCTCCTCCACACGGGTCAGTGTGTAGTGCCCAGTCAATCCCTCCTTCTGTCCCATGCTGTGTAGTCTCACAGTCGGACTCTCTGTGGTGAAAGGCAAGCTGTGATGGGAGGGTAATGTGGGAGGGTTAAGGGTGCATGAGCAACCCGTCCTCTTAAAAATAACGTCACTTTTCGCTTGTATGCGCGCAATGGCCAAAAGTGGACATAATTTGAAAAGAACCCGTCTCACAAAAGTGCCGTACTGTCCCGTTTTCTGTATGAGTTGTCCGGCCTACTCCGAAAGGTTAGGAGAGGAAACTTTCAATTAATATATTTCATTAAAATTTGAAACTTTATGAGTATTTCCTGCCCACCTAACCTACCAGAGGACCCTTAACTTACTGTTGTTCAAATAAAAATCCCGAAATTATTTAAATTTTTTTTAATTTTCAAATTACGTCCACTGTCGGCCACACGGGCACACGGCCAAAAGCGACGCTATTTTTAAGAGGACAGGTTACCCACGTAGAGGGACCGACACTCACAGTAAACACAGTACTGGTTGTGGGAGACGGGAAATCTACACTTACACCCTCTACCCTTCACTTACACCCGCTACACTTCACTTACACCCGCTACACTTCACTTACACCCGCTACACTTCACTTACACCCGCTACACTTCACTTACACCCGCTACCCTACACTTACACCCGCTACCCTTCATTTAAACCCACTACACTTCACTTACACCCGCTACACTTCACTTACACCCGCTACCCTACACTTACACCCGCTACCCTTCATTTAAACCCGCTACCCTACACTTACACCAGCTACCCACCACCTACACCAGCTACCCACCACCTACACCAGCTACCCTACACTTACACCCGCTACCCTTCACTTTCTCCCGCTACCCTTCACTTATACCCAATACCCTACACTTACACTCGCTACCCTACACTTATATCAGCTACCCTTCACTTGCACCCACTTCCCTACACTTACATCATCTACCCTACATTTACACCCGCTAACCTACACTTACACTTGCTACCCTACACTTACACCCGCTATCTTACACTTATACCCACTACCCTTCACTTACACCCACTATCCTCCACCTACACCCGCTACCCTTCATTTACACCAGCTACCCTACACTTACACCCGCTACCCTACACTTACACCCTTTAACCTGCACTTACACCATCTACCCTACACTTACAACCGCTACCCTACGCTTACACCCGCTACCTACACTTACACCTGGTACTCTTCACTTGCACACACAACCCTACACTTAGACAACCTACCCTACACTAACACCTACCTACCTTACATCCATACACCCTACACAACACATAGACACCCTACGGTATACATTCATATCTTAATATGAAGTGTAAATGGTAAGAGGTAGAGGTAAAACTTAAGACCTTAAACGAAATTCAGAGTACAAAACACAATCAAATATGCCCATAGTAGGAGTCAGCATGGAAAGGATCTGGGAATAATGATGTCAGACGACCTATCGTTTAGGGAGCATAACCAAGCAAATATTGCGTCATCCAGAAAAATGAATTGCGAGAACCTTCAAATCTGTGGATCCCACCACAATGGTTGTACTATATATATTTCCTGTTTAGCTGCGCCTTGAGTACTGCTCGTTATTCACTTCTCCCTTCAGAGCAGGAGAGAGATGGCCGTAATAGAGAGAATACAGAGAACATATACGGCACGCAAGACACGACAAAACATCTTAATTATTGGAATCGTTTCAAAGCTTTCAAAATATACTCTCTTGAAAGGTGATGAGAGACGTATCAAATAAATTAAATATGGAAAATAATGGAGGGCCAGAGTCTAAATTTGCCCAGAAAAATAATAACATACTAGAGTGAACGATATGGAATGAAATGCAGAATAGGGCCAGTTAAGAGTAGAGGTGCCATAGGCACAATTACAGAACACTGTCTGAACGTTGGAGGCCCACAGTTGTTCAGTATCCTCCCAGCAAGTATTAAAAATTTTGCAGGAACAAAAGGGTTCTTAAAAGATAATTAGACACTTTTCTGCAAGAAGTGCCGGACCAACCAGGCAGTGGTGGATATGTAGGCGTGCGGACCGCTCCAAGCAACAGCCTGTCGGATCAAGCTCTCACAAGTCAAGCCTGGGCTTGGGCCGGGCTTGGGGAGTAGAAGAACTCTCAGAAGCTCATCCAGGAACAATTTAGGTACGTGACCGTGAAGAGGAGGCAGCGAGGCGTCTGTCTGGTTTAGGACACTCCACACTTACTTAACACGTCGAGCAGGGGACACATACAGCCGTGTGCTCTGAATTATTGCAGTAACCCGTGAGTGCAGCCTTGTCAATACTGAGTTGAGTGCTGAAGTCACTGTGACGGCGCGTAGAGTACCCTCCTCAACCTCTGGCAGGTGAAATACGCGAATTTCGTCACGAATTTCAAAGCTGCGAGATGAAACCTGGCGACTGTCAACACTGTGGGACGGTTTAGGAGTGCAATACGTCCAGCTCTGTGGCAACGTTCAGTGCTGAGGTAATTGTTCCACAGCCACTCTGAGAACTCCTACCACTGATCATACCTCTTAACAAATACACACCAACAGATATTCACACACAACCACACTTCACACCACACACTCGTATGTACTCTCTGAGCCACACCATCCACCACCCCATCCACCACAGAACCCACCACACCATCCACCACCCCATCCAGCACACCATCCACCACACCCACCTGGAGTCCTCTTGATGGCCCAGGAGAAGGTGACAGAGGCCGGGTAGGCCACGACGCTGCAGGCGATAGTGACAGAGCCTCCTGTCGGGGCCACGTACTCGTGACGCTGGTCCTCCTGGCACACCGGGGCGACTGTTGGGTGAGAGGAAGAGACAGTGAGAGAGAGAGAGTAGAGACAATGAGAGATGTGAAGATACAGACAATGAGAAAAGTGAGGGAGAGTCACGTCTTACGAGAGATAAGCGGAAGTCAGACTGAAAGAACAAATAGGAAACGAAGACGAGAAGAAATTCATGACAAGTAAGCAAATGGGGGTAAAGCGAAAGTAAAAGAAGGGAACATGGAGGGGGGGGGGAGAGAGAGAGAGAGAGAGAGAGAGAGAGAGAGAGAGAGAGAGAGAGAGAGAGAGACAGAGAGAGAGAGAGAGAGAGAGAGAGAGAGAGAGAGAGAGAGAGAGAGAGAGAGAGAGAGAGAGAGAGAGAGAGAGAGAGAGAGAGAGAGAGAGAGAGAGAGAGAGAGAGAGAGAGAGAGAGAGAGAGAGAGAGAGACAGAGAGACAGACAGAGAGAGAGAGACAGAGAGAGAGAGACAGAGAGAGAGAGACAGAGAGAGAGAGACAGAGAGAGAGAGACAGAGAGAGAGAGACAGAGAGAGAGAGACAGAGAGAGAGAGACAGAGAGAGAGAGACAGAGAGAGAGAGCAGATAAAACTTGACATGCAGGCGATGAGTCACAATAACGTGGCTGAAGTATGTTGACCAGACCACACACTAGAAGTTGAAGGGACGACGACGTTTCGGTCCGTCCTGGACCATTCTCAAGTCGATTGTGGTGAGGAGGTAGGGTCAGGCAATAATAGGCAAGAGAGAGCTGAGGAGGAAAGTAAGGTGTAGGGGATAGTAGTAATGAGAACTGCAGAAGGCCTATTGGCCCATACGAGGCAGTTCCTATTATAACCACCGAAGGAGATAGTGATAGGAATAAGAAGAGGATAGCAAGGGAGCGTAGGAGAAGACAATGCACAGAAAAAGGGAGAAGAGAAAAAGAAAAGGAAAGAGAAAGAAAGACAAATGGAAGGGGGGAAAGCTTATGTTAGGTTACGTTTGTTAGAAAGATTAGAGCATTTGAGTATATACTGTGAAAGGGAAGAGTCCACAGCAACAAAGCCAGGACTCAAGTTCATGTTGGGTACATTGTGTATAAGAGCCGATTCTACAAGACGGCGTCTGTGTAGAGTAGAGGCAGGAAAGATTATTTTGGAGGAAGACCAATCAATGGGATGATTAGAATCCCTCACATGGCAGAAGAGAGCATTGTTAGTGTCTGCAGACTTAACACTACTCTTGTGTTCTTTAAGTCTGTCGTTCAGTGTACGGCCAGTTTCGCCAAAGTATTGGAGAGGACAAGATGAACAAGAAATAGCGTAGACACCATTAGCATTAGAAGCAGGAGGAGCAGTGTGAACTAGATTGCTACGAAGTGTGTTAGTTTGTCGAAAGGCGAGTTTAATGTCAAGAGGACGAAAGGTATTGGTAAAAGTTTTGAGTTCAGATATGAATGGAAGGCATAGTACAGTGCTACTAGTGTTGGAAGCAGGTTTAGGATGAAAGAAATTTCGTTTAGCTTGAGAGTGGGCACAGTTGATGAAATGCAAAGGATAACCAAGGCGAGAGAATGATTTGTAGATAAAGGCAATTTCAGAATCAAGAAACTGAGGGTCGCTGATGCGTAGAGCGCGGAGGAAGAGAGAGACGAGGACACTTTTCTTAACAGAAGGAGGATGGTAGGAAAAGAAATGAATGTACATGCCACTATGCATGGGTTTACGGTAGACAGAGAAAGAGAACCCAGACACAGAGCTGTGAACATGAACATCAAGAAAAGGAAGGAGGGAATTAGATTCCCACTCAACTTTGAAATGGATAGAAGGAGCCAGATTGTTAAGAGAGGCGAGGAAAGGCTGGAAAAGATTAAGGTCATGAGGCCATAAAGCAAAAATGTCATCAACATAGCGAAGCCAGAGAGAGGGACGAGTATCAATAGAAGGAAGAAGAACAGTTTCGAAGTATTCCATGTAGAAATTAGCAAGAACAGGGGAGAGAGGGGAACCCATAGCGACACCGAAAGTTTGAGTGTAATATTTACCGTTGAAAGAGAAAGAGTTAGAGTCAACACAGAGTCTGATGAGATCGAGGAAAACGTCAGTGGGAAGTGGGAGAGGAAGGAGGCTCTCTGACGCCTTCTGTCTGAGGAAAGAGAGAACGTCATCGAGCGGAACATTAGTGAACAGAGAGTCGACATCAAGACTAAGCATCTTACAAGAGGGTTGCAGGCGCAGTCTTTCTATGAAGTCCTGAGAGTGACGAAGGTGGGCAGGGGAAAAAGTGCCAAGGTAAGGTGTCAGGGTTTTAGCGAGCCAGGAGGCAAGAGGATAGCTGACAGAGCCCCGTGAAGAAATGATAGGACGAAGAGGAACACCAGGTTTATGAGTCTTAGGAAGACCATAGAAATATGGAAGAGAAGGGCAGATGACACGGAAACGTTTAATGAGATCAAAGTCAGGAGGGCAAAGACTAGAGAGCTGTCTTAGTTTTCAACTTCTAGTGTGTGGTCTGGTCAACAAAACTTGACATCTTAAAAATGAAGTTCGACTCTTCAATGGTAATGAAGAGCCGCGAGCTTAACCTAGCCTAATAAGCAGCCAGGAAACTTACAGCCCTACGGCGCATCTCACATCTTCTTGACACATTGGGATGCAAAACCTTATATGAAGCACAAGTTCGCTCTCAACTAGAGTTGAGAGCGAACATTTTCCTGTTTCGCACCCGTTTCCTGGATCGCCTGCCCCCATTATTCATCAGACTGTTGGACAAAGTGGAGAGACGGGCAAGAAGGCTTATCTCTAGTCTTGACCAAGTCTGGTGGGAACGGTCTGAACATCAGAGCCTGCAACACCGTCGTGACATTGGTGGTCTTACTGTTATGTACACGAGTGAGCCATTAATGGTTCCCATGTGAAAACACCAAGCCTTGTTGGTTTGGTTGTTGGACTTACAAAGAACTATCACGAAAAACTCTGGAGATAATAGGGTTTGAAGGTATGTTGGCCTTGAAACAAAGGCCAACATCTTCAAAGTTCCGTACCTCGCCCAACTCCGTGGACAACTAGTTGTTGCCAAATATAACACTAGGCACTCAACCTTCAACAGTCTCATGCTGGAAGTGCCTTTCTCTAGAACGTCACTCCATCAACGGTCATTCACTCCTAGGCTGACTCGCATCAGGAACTTGTTCACTCAACAGGTTGATACACGGGAGATCAGGTCAACTGATCACATGAAGGCTCTGACACACAGTTCGCTACAGGCTCGTCCTGGTCTTTATATGAAGGTTACCTAATTTTGTTAATGAATATAGGCTATTGCTGCCGCTGCATAGAACAGGCTAGTGAAATAAATGGGGTCTTAGGAGTAGGTTTCAATTGAGCGGAGGCAGGATTACAGCTCTTGTTTGCATTTTCACCAGGTTCCTTATATGATAGTTACTTTATGATAGTTCCCCATAACTCTAACAGATCTCTTGCTCTTGCTGTGATATAACAGATCTGCTCACAGTGAATTTGTTGGACTAGTTTCTAGGTCTCATCACCAATTATATACTAATCTCAAATAAGTATGTTGGACTTATAAAGAAGTATGCAGAACTTAAGAAAAATTCAGGAGATAATGGGGCTAGCAGGTGTTTGTAAACACAGCGTATGTGTTCTAACACCTGCTCCTTGGTCGTATTATAGAGGCGTTTGGGCAGTCTGGCAATTACGTCCTTACATTTGGTATTGGTTCTATAGCTCTGTGTCGTTCACATAGACCCCTAAACGTACAATACTTCCTGGGTCTTCATGCCCTTGGTGCTTAATGGGCTTGAGCAAGAGGTTGAGAATCTCTATGACACTCTGTGTGGTGCAGCAGTGTTGATAGCTCTGTGCTGGGCTCTATGATAAGCTGCGCACATGCGTGATGTACACAGAACTCTACATAGAGTACAGTTCTGCAGGGTGTTCTGTGGTGCTCTCTTATCTTAATGCCTTATTGCTAACTCTCATGATACCTCCATTGAGCATTAGCTGGAAGAGGAGGACGCGAGAGTGCTTACCATGACTTGGGATGGGGAATATTGCCTCCAGAATGGACAACATCATGGATGGTAATGGGGACAAACCCAATAGATGTATCAGTGCTAATGGCAATGATATTGGTAAACGTGTTGAAGGAATTGCTTACCAATTATAGAAAAGCCATGGACTTAATTAGGTCAGCGTAGGGATAAGGATATATGTAGCATTTTATCGACAACATATAATCCAATGCTATTGATATCTATTACAGGAATAACAAATATTGCCATCGCTTACCCCTATACACACACACATTTACACATTACACACACACACACACATTTACACATTACACAGACACACACACACACACACACACACACACACACACACACACACACACACACACATTTACACATTACACACACACACACACACACACACACACACACGCACACACACACACACACACACACACACATACACACACACACACACACACACAAATTTACACATTACACACACACACACACACACACACACATACACACACACACACACACACACACACACACACACACACACACACACACACACACACACACACACACACACACATACACACACACACACACACACACACACAAATTTACACATTACACACACACACACACACACACACACACACACACATACACACACACACACACACACACACACACACACACACACACACACACACACACACACACACACACACACACACGTGAGGAACACAAATGCGAACAAGCCTGAATGGTCCCCAGGACAATATGCAACTGAAAACTCACACCCCAGAAGTGACTCGAACCCATACTCCCAGGAGCAACGCAACTGGTATGTACAAGACGCCTTAATCCACTTGACCATCACGACCGGACAAAATGAGGTGATAGCCGAAGCTATTTGAACCACCCCACCGCCGGCACTCGGATGGTAATCTTGGGCATAGCATTTTACCAAATCACCTCATTCTTTGGGGCACACGTGAGGAACACAAATGTGAACAAGCCTGAATGGTCTCCAGGACAATATGCAACTGAAAACTCACACCCCAGAAGTGACTCGAACCCATACTCCCAGGAGCAACGCAACTGGTATGTACAAGACGCCTTAATCCACTTGACCATCACGACCGGACAAAATGAGGTGATAGCCGAAGCTATTTGAACCACCCCACCGCCGGCTCTCGGATGGTAATCTTGGGCATAGCATTTTACCAAATCACCTCATTCTTTGGGGCACACGTGAGGAACACAAATGCGAACAAGCCTGAATGGTCCCCAGGACCAGGAGTTTTCAGTTGCATATTGTCCTGGGGACCATTCAGGCTTGTTCGCATTTGTGTTCCTCACGTGTGCCCCAAAGAATGAGGTGATTTGGTAAAATGCTATGCCCAAGATTACCATCCGAGTGCCGGCGGTGGGGTGGTTCAAATAGCTTCGGCTATCACTTCATTTTGTCCGGTCGTGATGGTCAAGTGGATTAAGGCGTCTTGTACATACCAGTTGCGTTGCTCCTGGGAGTATGGGTTCGAGTCACTTCTGGGGTGTGAGTTTTCAGTTGCATATTGTCCTGGGGACCATTCAGGCTTGTTCGCATTTGTGTTCCTCACGTGTGCCCCAAAGAATGAGGTGATTTGACAAAGTTGAAATCTTAAGAGGTTTGTAACTGTGCACTGTGTTAGATAATGTTCCAGTGGTTTGTCGGGCATTTCTCCACAGTGCTGACATTTCCTCTCATCTTCCGGAACCAGTAAGCCTATTTCCCATGCACATGGGTATCGAAGCCTGATGCGATGTAAGAGTTCTTCTGTTGCTCTACTGCTCCCTTTCATCAAACTAAGTGGTTCGTAATTGGTTGAATTCTTGTACCATCCCGCAGATCCTGATGTTGCTCCTGCTGTGTTGAGGTCACTGTACATCTTTTGCATTCCTCTGTTTTTAATTACTTTCTTAATCTGTGATAGACTCTGTGGTATGTAAATGTCTACATTTCTTCTCTTAGTTGCAAGTTTTGCAGCTTCGTCTGCATTGTCATTTCCTATTATTCCCACATGACTTGGCACCCAGTTGATAAGTATGCGTCGGCCATGTCGTTTGAGTGTTTGCATTAATAATATGACATTTGTGATCAGATCCACCATCCCCTCATGCTTCCCTCCATGCCTCACTCCCCTTTCCCTTTGTCCTCCCTACCATTCTCCATTCCGCCATCCCCTCGTCCCCACCATCCCAAACTCCCTCATCCCCTCGTCCTTCCCCACATTTACCCTTCCCTTGTCCCTTCGTCCTCCCCACCATCTCTTACTTCTGTCACCTCGTCACCCCCATCATTCCCCACTCCCTCGTCCGATGCCATCCCAAATGGTCTGATGTTCCCCATTAATGAAATTAAGAAAAACAGTTAAAAAATTTAATGAAATATGAAAAAATAAAAATAATAAACTGTACTCACAAAATGAACGGTATGGTAAACAACACAGCTCAATTCCAGCACAATTCACACAAAATATTTCAATCAAAATGAAAATAAATAAAAATCAATAATAATTCAATTTATCATTGCAATCAGAAACTTTGAAATTTAATTGTAATATATTTAGTATTGCATGTGTGTTGCTCTTACATGCAACAGATGGCGCTGTTTGTCAAAAAAGGCATAGTTTTACCTGTTACAGATGTGGCATCTATACTTATATTTACGAAATGAACGGTATGGTAAACAACACAGCTCAGTTCCGACACAATGTCAAACAAAATAATTAAATACAAAATTAAATAAATCAAAATTTATGAAAAAAAAAATTATCAATGCAATCGGAAACATTGAAATGAAATTCGTGACATATTTACTATAGCGTGAATATTGCTATTATGTGCAACAGATGGCGCTGTTTTTTTTTTAACGCATGTATTTACCTGTCACAGGGGTGGCATCTATATAGTAGGTATATAAAAAGACTGGCCTATTCGAATGCAACGTTGTTTCAAAATTTCAAAGCAATCGGTAAAGAGGTTTCGAAGATTTCCCTCACATGAAAAACATAGTTTTTCTGAAAAAACATGTTTTTTACCATCCAAGACGTTACATCTATAGAGTATGTATATAAAAACCTGGCTAGATGCAAATGGAACATTGTGTGAAAATTTCAAAGCAATCGGTGTAGAACTTTCAGAGATTAGCGATTCTGAACAAACGAACATTTCCATTTAAATTTATATATATATATATATATATATATATATATATATATATATATATATATATATATATATATATATATATATATATATATATATATATATATATATATATATATATATATATATATATATATATATATATATATATATATATATATATATATATATATATATTTATATATAAACTGATAAATGTTTTGCAAATTAAAAAAAAATACAGCTATTACATTGATTGTATTTAATCTGCACTCTATTGTAATTATATTTCATAGAGAATTGAAATCTATTGGCACGAACACCAATGTATGTTTACCAGTGTTTGTAATTATTATGGTGATGGTGGTGGTGGTGGTGGTGATGGTGGTGGTGGTGATGGTGGTGGTGGTGGTGGTGGTAGTGGTGGTGATGGTGGTGGTGGTGATGGTGGTGGTGGTGGTGGTGGTGGTGGTGGTGATGGTGGTGGTGGTGGTGATGGTGGTGGTGGTGATGGTGGTGGT
>NW_027189168.1:836102-918602 GCF_040958095.1 Procambarus clarkii
CATGAGGGGATGGTGGATCTGATCACAAATGTCATATTATTAATGCAAACACTCAAACGACAAGGCCGACGCGTACTTATCAACTGGGTGCCAAGTCATGTGGGAATAATAGGAAATGACGTTGCAGACGAAGCTGCAAAACTTGCAACTAAGAGAAGAAATGTAGACATTTACATACCACAGAGTCAATCACAGATTAAGAAAGTAATTAAAAACAGAGGAATGCAAAAGATGTGCAGTGGCCTCAACACAGCAGGAGCAATATCAGGATCTGCGGGATGGAACACGAATTCAACCAACTACGAACAACTTAGTTTGATGAAAGGGAGCAGTAGAGCAACAGAAGAACTCTTACATCGCATCAGGCTTCGATACCCATGTGCATGGGAAATAGGCTTACTTGTTCCGGAAGATGAGAGGAAATGTCAGCACTGTGGAGAAATGCCCGACAGACCACTGGAACATTATCTAACACAGTGCACAGTTACAAACCCATTAAGATTTTAACTTAGATTAACAGAGCATAAGAAGTTGTTAAACATATATGGCAAAATCTTACTAAAGCGACCATCTGAATTATAAATACTCATACTCTGCCCAAGAAAAACAGAAACAAATATCACTTAGTGGGCCAGAGGCTTTGGGCCCGAACAGGAATATCCCTGAAAAAAAGGGGATGGTGGAGTAGGGAATGGTGGGGAGGACGAGGGGACGGTGGGGTGGGTAATGGTTGGGAGGCTGAGGAGAGATAGGTGGGGAGGACTGGGGGACAGGGAAGGTTGCTGTGGCTCAGCAACACACGTGCGTTGGTGAGTCACAGCAACGCGTGGCCGGGTACTGCTAGTCTATATAAATAAAAATGGAAATGTTCGTTTGTTCAAAATTGCTAATCTCCGAAAGTTCTTCACTGATTGCTTTGAAATTTTCACACAATGTTCCATTGTGTGAAAATGTTTTTATTTATATACTATATTGATGTCACCTCTGTGACGGGGAAAAAAAACATGCTTATTTTGAAAAATTGTGTTTTTCATGTGAGAGAAATCTTGGAAACCTCTTTACCGATTGCTTTGAAATTTTGACATGACGATGCATTCGAATAGGCACGTGTTTTCATATACCTATTATATACATGCCTCATCTGTGACAGGAGAAAATATGCTTTTTTTGAAAAACTGTGCCATCTGTTGGACGTAAGAGAAACGCACGCTGTAATCTCCCAAAGTTCTTCACTGATTGCTTTGAAATCTGACTCGATATTCCGTTTGAATATGTGCATGTTTTTATATACCTACTATATAGATGCCACTCCTGTGACAGGTAAAAACTTACTTAAAAAAAAAACATCTGTTGCACATAATAACAACACGCACGCTATACTTAATATGCTATGAATTCCATTTCAATGTTTCCGATTGCATTGATTAATTTAATTTTCAAACATTTCGATTTATTTTCATTTTGATTTAATTATTTTGTGTGACATTGTGTTGGAACTGAGCTGTGTTGTTTACCATACCGTTCATTTCGTGAGTATAAGTATAGATGCCACACAGGTGACAGGTAAAAGCAGGATTTAAAAAAAAAAACAGCGCCATCTGTTGCACGTAAGAGCAGCTCACACAATACTATGTATGTTTCGATTCCACTTCAATGTTTCCGATTTCATTCATAAATTGAATTATCATAGATTTCAATTTATTTTCATTTTGATTTAATTATTTTGTGTGACATTGCATTGGAATTGAAATTTATTGTTTACCATACCATTCATTTCGCAAGTATAATTCATTTTTCTAATTTTTTCATTGTTTTTCATTTAGTTTTTTAATTGTAGTTCTAATATTTCACTGATGGGAACATCAGATCATTTGTTGTTCCCAATTTTGTCATGGACACATCAGATCATTTGGGAATGCATCGAACGAGGGAATGGGGAATAGTGGGGGGAAACGAGGGGATGGGAGTGGGAGACGGTGGGGAGACCGAGGGGACAGGGGGAGAGGGTAATGGTGGAGAGGACGAATGGGACGGGGTAGTTGGAGATGGTGTGGACGAGGGGATAGGGGAATGGAGATTGGTGGGGAAGCACAAGGGGACAGGGGAATGGGGGGAGGACGAGGAGGCAGGGGAGGGTGGGAATGGTGGGGACGACGAGGGGACAGGGGGAGTGGACAGTTGGAGATGGTGGAGAGGACGAGGGAACGGTGGTGTGGGGAATGGTTAGTAGGACGTGGGGACGGTGGAGTGGAGGAAGGTGGGGAGGACATAAGGATGGGGAAGGGAGTTAATAGTGGGGAGGACGAGGGGACGGGGGAGTGAGGAATGGTTGGGAGGACGAGGGGGCGGGGGAGGTGGGATTGGTGGGGAGGACTGGGAGACAGGGGGAGGGTTGCTGTTGCTAAGCAATGCATATGCGTTGCTGAGCCACAGCAACGCGTGGCCGGGTACAGCTAGTTTAAAATATACGTAAACAACATTTCAAATGAGCTATTACCTTAACACGAAAAAATAAATAATAATAGAACATATTTTGTTTATTAGTGATGACTTATACAGTAATGAGCAGATACTGCAGGATTGATCCTTCGAGTTGAAGTTGATGGTGAGTTCCGGGCTCAGAACGCCTTCCACAATCATTCATCCTGAGTATTCCTTTATGTTGGAGCTCTGAGCGTTTCATTCACACTATCACTGGATGACAATGTATATGTTACACTCATGTATATGCTTAAATGCATGTATAGCACGTCACGAAGACACCCAATGTATATGTGTAGTTGCATGTATAGCACGTCACGAAGACACTGATGTATATGTGTAGATGAATGACTAACACGCCAGGAAGACACCCATTGAAACAGCTTAACTCTTCATAGTTATATATTCTTGTTCAAAAAGATTGTATTTTTATAAACGCGCGTGTGCACGCCCGCACAGTAGCTGCTGTGAGAGTGACCTTGCCCATGGGGGTGAGGTACCACATCACTGCCAGGGAAGACGTTAAAATTGACGTCATGTGTATTTTTGTATGTAGACTTCCAGCTTATGGTTGCCCAATAAAAATAGATTATGTGGCTGTATATTGAAGGAAGGAGTGAAGAGTTATATAGTTATGCATGTTGTCCGCCGGGACATTAGTGCATGGAAACACTGGCTTGACTTATTTGAGGTGACAATACCTCACCTGGGGTCAGGTAGAACCTGCTCTCTCTACACCTCGGGTGAGGTTGCTAGTGTGGCCGGCGGCAGAACCTGCTCTCTCTACACCTCGGGTGAGGTCGCTAGTGTGGCCGGCGGCAGAACCTGCTCTCTCTACACCTCGGGTGAGGTCGCTAGTGTGGCCGGCGGTAGAACCTGCTCTCTCTACACCTCGGGTGAGGTCGCTAGTGTGGCCGGCGGTAGAACCAGCTCTCTCTACACCTCGGGTGAGGTCGCTAGTGTGGCCGGCGGCAGAACCTGCTCTCTCTACACCTCGGGTGAGGTCGCTAGTGTGGCCGGCGGTAGAACCTGCTCTCTCTACACCTCGGGTGAGGTCGCTAGTGTGGCCGGCGGCAGAACCTGCTCTCTCTACACCTCGGGTGAGGTCGCTAGTGTGGCCGGCGGTAGAACCTGCTCTCTCTACACCTCGGGTGAGGTCGCTAGTGTGGCCGGCGGCAGAACCTGCTCTCTCTACACATCGGGTGAGGTCGCTAGTGTGGCCGGCGGTAGAACCTGCTCTCTCTACACCTCGGGTGAGGTCGCTAGTGTGGCCGGCGGCAGAACCTGCTCTCTCTACACCTCGGGTGAGGTCGCTAGTGTGGCCGGCGGTAGAACCTGCTCTCTCTACACCTCGGGTGAGGTCGCTAGTGTGGCCGGCGGTAGAACCTGCTCTCTCTACACCTCGGGTGAGGTCGCTAGTGTGGCCGGCGGTAGAACCTGCTCTCTCTACACCTCGGGTGAGGTCGCTAGAGTGGCCGGCGGCAGAACCTGCTCTCTCTACACCTCGGGTGAGGTCGCTAGCGTGGCCGGCGGTAGAACCTGCTCTCTCTACACCTCGGGTGAGGTCGCTAGCGTGGCCGGCGGTAGAACCTGCTCTCTCTACACCTCGGGTGAGGTCGCTAGCGTGGCCGGCGGTAGAACCTGCTCTCTCTACACCTCGGGTGAGGTCGCTAGCGTGGCCGGCGGTAGAACCTGCTCTCTCTACACCTCGGGTGAGGTCGCTAGTGTGGCCGGCGGCAGAACCTGCTCTCTCTACACCTCGGGTGAGGTCGCTAGCGTGGCCGGCGGTAGAACCTGCTCTCTCTACACCTCGGGTGAGGTCGCTAGCGTGGCCGGCGGTAGAACCTGCTCTCTCTACACCTCGGGTGAGGTCGCTAGCGTGGCCGGCGGTAGAACCTGCTCTCTCTACACCTCGGGTGAGGTCGCTAGCGTGGCCGGCGGTAGAACCTGCTCTCTCTACACCTCGGGTGAGGTCGCTAGCGTGGCCGGCGGTAGAACCTGCTCTCTCTACACCTCGGGTGAGGTCGCTAGCGTGGCCGGCGGTAGAACCTGCTCTCTCTACACCTCGGGTGAGGTCGCTAGTGTGGCCGGCGGCAGAACCTGCTCTCTCTACACCTCGGGTGAGGTCGCTAGCGTGGCCGGCGGTAGAACCTGCTCTCTCTACACCTCGGGTGAGGTCGCTAGCGTGGCCGGCGGTAGAACCTGCTCTCTCTACACCTCGGGTGAGGTCGCTAGTGTGGCCGGTGGTAGAACCTGCTCTCTCTACACCTCGGGTGAGGTCGCTAGTGTGGCCGGCGGCAGAACCTGCTCTCTCTACACCTCGGGTGAGGTCGCTAGCGTGGCCGGTGGTAGAACCTGCTCTCTCTACACCTCGGGTGAGGTCGCTAGCGTGGCCGGTGGTAGAACCTGCTCTCTCTACACCTCGGGTGAGGTCGCTAGCGTGGCCGGTGGTAGAACCTGCTCTCTCTACACCTCGGGTGAGGTCGCTAGCGTGGCCGGCGGTAGAACCTGCTCTCTCTACACCTCGGGTGAGGTCGCTAGCGTGGCCGGCGGTAGAACCTGCTCTCTCTACACCAAGATTTCCCCTCCTAGTTAATATTTCCATATGTAGGGATACTAATTATTTCATGGCGAGAGCATTGTATATCTGGAGCCTGTGCCAAGTCTCTTCACTTAGCAAAAGAAAAACTTAGAAGTTCTAGTAAAGTGACGGTTGTCAGAGGAGTGTGGTCTTGGCGGTTAATGAGGAGAGGGGAACCGCTCCCAGAGCCAAACACATCTTGGCGGGGAGTTAATTGCAGAGATAGAAGGTAAAGTTTGTTTAGCATTTAAGCACAAGATATTTTAGTAAATTATATTTCCTCAAGGTTTAGGAACAATAGATAAAATTACATCCCATAATTTTGTGTCAATAAACGAACTTAATTATTTTATGGTTTTTAAACAATTCCCTCTTCGATTATTATATCTGAGTCCAATAATCCTAATTGGTTGTTTAAAATTTTTCGTGTGGTCCTACAAGCACTCAAATTTTAAATGTATTACCCCTTGTCTTGTTTAAGCCGCATTTAATGTAAAAATTTACCCCCCCCCCCATTATCTTTGTCATAAAATTAGGAATTCAGATTCTTGGTATCCTTGAAGGAATTGGCTGATACCTCCTTCGCAGTCATTTAGCTTAATTATATGGTGGGTGGAATGAAGGAGGTGGTGGCGGTGTTCTAAAGAGTCTTGGATAAACTAAGGAGACACAGCTAAGTCTTTGGTGAGTGTTGCAATCTTTTGCTGTGGTGCTCCCTGGTGCCTGCGGCCTTGGTGACCAAACATATACAAGTACCAGGCAGCTCTGGTGGCTAAGTTACCACAGCCGCTCGGTTACCATCATACCCTTAACAAGCGACCAGTTAAGACAGAGTAAGTAACGGTTAGGTCATTTAAAGTCGAGTCTCTGACACAGAGAGCAGAGGTGTCACTCTGGGTCCCTTGCACCATATACGCATCTATAAGACACACTATCTTAGAGGACTGATTCGTGACGCATTTATGTATGATACATTGTTTCATGTGCACTCTTGCATGACGCACTCTTGCATGACGCACTCTTGCATGACGCACTCTTGCATGACGCACTCTTTTATAACGCACTCTTGCATGACGCATTCTTGCATGTCGCACTCTTGCATGACGCACTCTTGCATGACGCACTCTTGCATAACGCACTCGTGCATGACGCACTCTTGCATGACGCACTCTTGTAAGGTGCCCTCGTACATGAATCTCTCATGCTTGACGCACTCTTGCATGACACACTCTGGAATGACGCACTCTTGCATAACGCACTCTTGTGTGACGCACTCTTGCATGACGCACTCTTATGACACACTCTTGTTAGGTGCCCTCTTACATGAAGTTCTCTTGCTTGTCGCTCTCTTGCATGATGCACTCTTGCATGAGACACTCTTGCATGACGCACTCTTGCATGACGCACACTAGCATGACGCACTTTTGTATGACGCTCTCTTACATGACGCACTTTTGCATGACGCACTCACGCATTACGCACACTTGCATGACGCACTCTTGCATGACGCAGTCTTTCACGGCGCACTCTTGCATGATGCACTCTTGCATGATGATGCAAGAGTGCAGACACTCCGATGCATGCGTTGTACCGTCCCACTACGACGCACCTCACTGGTGCAGGCGTTGTACCGTCCCACTACGAAGCACCTCACTGGTGCAGGCGTTGTACCGTCCCACTACGACGCACCTCACTGGTGCAGGCGTTGTACCGTCCCACTACGACGCACCTCACTGGTGCATGCGTTGTACCGTCCCACTACGACGCACCTCACTGGTGCAGGCGTTGTACCGTCCCACTACGACGCACCTCACTGGTGCAGGCGTTGTACCGTCCCACTACGACGCACCTCACTGGTGCAGGCGTTGTACCGTCCCACTACGACGCACCTCGCTGGTGCAGGCGTTGTACCGTCCCACTACGACGTACCTCGCTGGTGCAGGCGTTGTACCGTCCCACTACGACGTACCTCGCTGGTGCAGGCGTTGTACCGTCCCACTACGACGTACCTCGCTGGTGCAGGCGTTGTACCGTCCCACTACGACGCTTCACAACGCCAACCAGACAATTTTTTCGTTATCACATACATTAAGTGCAGGAATGTAATACAATTACCCTTCATGAAACACGAATACGTTAGTGCTGGTAGCACGGCTGGACGCAAGTGTGACTGTAATTAAATAAGTAATTATCAAAAGAAGGCACCAAACCATGAAGCCTATGTAGCACCATCATATGTGCGGGATAATCAGAGGGCGCTAAATATCACCAAGGATGCCAATATGAGAATAAAAACGTATAAGGCGAACGATATCAAAAGTATCCGAGTCACCAAGAATTCTATCGAGGAAGAAGCGACCGCGAGGGATGGTCGGAAAACAAGACACACGCTCGTCCAGCACGAAGGTAAATAGACAAGGAAAGCTTGTTCGAACTGCTTCCAGTACCACATACATTTTTACCTGGTTGAAGGCATTTTTAAAGTCTAATTTAATTAATGCCTTATTTTCTGGGAGGTGCTTGATATAGGCTCGTGCTGCATGAGCTGCTGCTTCACAGCCATGGGGAACACCAAAACCTAGTTGATGGGGTCGAAGCATCGTCGCAGCGTCTATGCTAATTTTTCTGACAGCTGCCCTAGCAACAAGGCGCCGAAGTGTGTTACCCACGGCAATGGGTCTGACTCCACCATCCTTCTTCTTAAGGGCACAAAGGGATGATCCGAAGAAGAAGGGTTTAATTGTATCTGGGATCAACCCGGAGAGACAGTCGTTGACAAATTTCGTGATCTCTGACAGTAGTGTCTCGGCAACTTCGCCGAGAACCGGGTTTGTCATCTCCTTGAGGTGCTGAGGTGTTACTCCAGTGTATCCACCTGCTGAGCCTGGCGGAAATGACATGATGGCTTTGTATACCTCTGACGCTTGGAGGAATAGAGGTCCCATGTCTGGGACATTTGTGTCCTGAGCAGTGGGTTCCCACGGTACTCTAGGAGGGTGCTTCTCTCTCAGCGAGTTGGCGGTAGCGGTATTTCTAGGGGCGATTGTGTCTTCGCTGGTAAGTAACCTAATTGCCCCTACTGTGTTGCCCTCTTCAATTTTTTTGGTCACTTGTGTTCCAAGTTTAAAATTGTCATTGGAACTCTTGGGTCTGCCACGACGGTTTTTGCGTTGAGGAGGGATGGGGATCAAGTTGTCAGCTCTGGGGAAATTATTTATTGCCCTACCCAGCAAACAATTTTAGGTTGCCACAACATATCTGGAAAGTATTTGAAAGTATTGGAAACGTTTGTTTTATCGTATCAGATACGATATTGTGTGTGGACTTAAATAGGTTTCCAAAACTTATAACCAAGACATATGTATCTAACACTAATTTGAGATGTTGTGGCAACTTTACACTCCTAACATGAGTCATTCATAATCCATTCATATACCAATATGAATCTCTTATGAAAGGTTTGAGCCAATAATCTCAACCCTTTTCACATCTTTGTGTTTAAAGTTAAATTTCTTGGAATTAAATTATATTTTATATTATATTATTTTTATTATATTTTATATTATATTATTTTTATTATATTTTATATTATATTATTTTTATTATATTTTATATTATATTATTATTTTCAATTTAAATATTAAAACCAATTTAAGGGTAAAAAAAATCTAATAATTTATATTTCTTTTATTATTTACTAACAATTATAATTATTTACTAACGGAGAGAGGGGAGGCTGTACGGCGGAGAGTGGCGGCTGTGGCGGACAGTGGCGGCGGTGGCGGATAGTGGCGGCGGGCGGACAGTGGCGGCGGCGGGCGGACAGTGGCGGCGGCTGGCGGAGAGTGGCGGCGGGCGGACAGTGGCGGCGGTGGCGGCGGGCGGACAGTGGCGGCGGTGGCGGATAGTGGCGGCGGGCGGACAGTGGCGGCGGTGGCGGATAGTGGCGGCGGCGGACAGTGGCGGCGGTGGCGGATAGTGGCGGCTGTGGCGGATAGTGGCGGCGGGCGGACCGTGGCGGCTTTGGCGGCGGTGGTGGACAGTGGCGGCGGCGGTGGTGGACAGTGGCGGCGGGCGGACAGTGGCGGCGGTGGGCGGAAAGTGGCGGCGGGCGGACAGTGGCGGCGGGCGGACAGTGGCGGCGGGCGGACAGTGGTGGCTGTGGCGGATAGTGGCGGCGGGCGGACCGTGGCGGCTTTGGCGGCGGTGGTGGACAGTGGCGGCGGGCGGACAGTGGCGGCGGCGGGCGGACAGTGGCGGCGGCGGGCGGACAGTGGCGGCGGCGGGCGGACAGTGGCGGCGGCGGGTGAACAGTGGCGGCGGCAGGCGGACAGTGGTGGCGGCGGGCGGACAGTGGAGGCGGCGGGCGGACAGTGGAGGCGGCGGGCGGACAGTGGAGGCGGCGGGCGGACAGTGGTGGCGGCGGGCGGACAGTGGTGGCGGCGGGCGGACAGTGGTGGCGGCGGGCGGACAGTGGTGGCGGCGGGCGGACAGTGGTGGCGGTGGCAGACAGTGGTGGCGGTGGCGGACAGTGGCGGCGGTGGCGGACAGTGACGGCGGTGGCGGACAGTGGCGGCGGTGGCGGACAGTGGCGGCGGTGGCGGACACTGGCGGCTGTGTCTGGCGGTGGTGGCGGATGGCGGCGTCTGTGATGAGTGGTGGCGGCTGGCGGTGGTGGGTGGTGGCGGCGGTGGTGGTGGCGGCGGTGGTGGTGGGTGGTGGTGGCGGCGGCGGCTGGTGGTGGTGGGTGGTGGCGGCGGTGGTGGTGGGTGGTGGTGGCGGCGGCGGCTGGTGGTGGTCGTGGGTGGTGGCGGCGGGTGGTGGGTGGCGGCGGCGGCTGGTGGTGGTGGGTGGTGGCGGCGGGTGGTGGCGGCTGTGGTGGGTGGTGGCGGGCGGTGGCGGGCGGTGGCGGGCGGTGGCAGGCGGTGGCGGCTGTGGTGGGTGGTGACGATCGGCGGTGGGGGGGGGGGCTGGTGGCGGCTGGCGGTGGGTGGTGGCGGGTGGCGGGTGGTGGTGGGTGGTGGCGGGTGGCGGCTGGTGGTGGGTGGTGGCGGCGGCGGCGGTGATGGGTGGTGGCGGCGGCGGTGGTGGTGGGTGGTGGTGGCGGCGGCGGTGATGGGTGGTGGCGGCGGCGGTGGTGGTGGGTGGTGGTGGCGGCGGCGGTGATGGGTGGTGGCGGCGGTGGTGGTGGGTGGTGGTGGCGGCGGCGGCTGGTGGTGGTGGGTGGTGGTGGTGGGTGGTGGCGGCGGCGGGTGGCGGTGGTGGGTGGCTTGTGGCGGGTGGCGGCTGGTGGTGGGTGGTGGCGGCGGGTGGTGAGTGGCGGTGGTGGGTGGCGGTGGCTGGTGGCGGGTGGTGGCGAGTGGCGGCTGGTGGCGGGTGGTGGCGGGTGGCGGCTGGTGGTGGGTGGTGGCGGGTGGCGGCTGGTGGTGGCGGGTGGCGGCTGGTGGTGGGTGGCGGGTGGCGGGTGGCGGCGGGTGGTGGGTGGTGGCGGCGGGTGGTGAGTGGCGGTGGTGGGTGGCGGTGGCTGGTGGCGGGTGGCGGCTGGTGGTGGGTGGTGGCGGGTGGCGGCTGGTGGTGGGTGGTGGCGGGTGGCGGCTGGTGGTGGGTGGTGGCGGCGGCAGCGGTGATGGGTGGTGGCGGCGGCGGTGATGGGTGGTGGCGGCGGCGGCGGCGGCTGGTGGTGGTGGGTGGTGGTGGTGGGTGGTGGCGACGGCGGGTGGCGGTGGTGGGTGGCTGGTGGCGGGTGGCGGCTGGTGGTGGGTGGTGGCGGCGGGTGGTGAGTGGCGGTGGTGGGTGGCGGTGGCTGGTGGCGGGTGGTGGCGGGTGGCGGCTGGTGGTGGGTGGTGGCGGGTGGCGGCTGGTGGTGGGTGGTGGCGGCGGGTAATGAGTGGCGGTGGTGGGTGGCGGTGGCCGGTGGCGGGTGGCGGCTGGTGGCGGCTGGTGGCGGGTGGCGGCTGGTGGTGGGTGGTGGCGGGTGGCGGCTGGTGGTGGCGGGTGGCGGCTGGTGGTGGGTGGCGGGTGGCGGCGGGTGGTGGGTGGTGGCGGTGGGTGGTGAGTGGCGGTGGTGGGTGGCGGTGGGTGGTGGCGGGTGGCGGCTGGTGGTGGGTGGTGGCGGGTGGCGGCTGGTGGTGGGTGGTGGCGGGTGGCGGCTGGTGGTGGGTGGTGGCGGGTGGCGGCTGGTGGTGGGTGGTGGCGGCGGCGGCGGTGATGGGTGGTGGCGGCGGCGGCGGCGGCGGTGATGGGTGGTGGCGGCGGCGGCGGCTGGTGGTGGTGGGTGGTGGTGGTGGGTGGTGGCGGCGGCGGGTGGCGGCTGGTGGTGGGTGGTGGCGGCGGGTGGTGAGTGGCGTTGGTGGGTGGCGGTGGCTGATGGCGGGTGGTGGCGGGTGGTGGCGGGTGGCGGCTGGTGGTGGGTGGTGGCGGGTGGTGGGTGGTGGCGGCGGGTGGTGAGTGGCGGTGGTGGGTGGCGGTGGCTGGTGGCGGCTGGTGGCGGCTGGTGGCGGGTGGCGGCTGGTGGCGGGTGGTGGCGGCTGGTGGTGGGTGGTGGCGGGTGGCGGCTGGTGGTGGGTGGTGGCGGGTGGCGGCTGGTGGTGGGTGGCGGGTGGCGGTGGGTGGTGGGTGGTGGCGGCGGGTGGTGAGTGGCGGTGGTGGGTGGCGGTGGCTGGTGGCGGGTGGCGGCTGGTGGTGGGTGGTGGCGGGTGGCGGCTGGTGGTGGGTGGTGGCGGCGGCGGCGGCGGTGATGGGTGGTGGCGGCGGCGGTGTTGGTGGGTGGTGGTGGCGGCGGCGGTGATGGGTGGTGGCGGCGGCGGTGGTGGTGGGTGGTGGTGGCGGCGGCGGTGGTGGTGGGTGGTGGTGGCGGCGGCGGTGATGGGTGGTGGCGGCGGTGGTGGTGGGTGGTGGTGGCGGCGGCGGCTGGTGGTGGTGGGTGGTGGTGGCGGGTGGCGGTGGTGGGTGGCGGTGGCTGGTGGCTGCTGGTGGTGGGTGGTGGCGGCGGGTGGTGAGTGGCGGTGGTGGGTGGCGGTGGCTGGTGGCGGGTGGCGGCTGGTGGCGGGTGGTGGCGGGTGGCGGCTGGTGGTGGCGGGTGGCGGCTGGTGGTGGGTGGTGGCGGGTGGCGGCTGGTGGTGGCGGGTGGCGGCTGGTGGTGGGTGGTGGCGGCGGCGGCGGTGATGGGTGGTGGCGGCGGCCGCGGTGATGGGTGGTGGCGGCGGCGGTGGTGGTGGGTGGTGGTGGCGGCGGCGGTGATGGGTGGTGGCGGCTGTGGTGGTGTGTGGTGGTGGCGGCGGCGGCTGGTGGTGGTGGGTGGTGGTGGTGGGTGGTGGCGGCGGGTGGCGGTGGCTGGTGGCGGCTGGTGGTGGGTGGTGGCGGCGGGTGGTGAGTGGCGGTGGTGGGTGGCGGTGGCTGGTGGCGGGTGGCGGCTGGTGGCGGGTGGTGGCGGGTGGCGGCTGGTGGTGGGTGGTGGCGGGTGGCGGCTGGTGGTGGGTGGTGGCGGGTGGCGGCTGGTGGTGGGTGGTGGCAGGTGGCGGCTGGTGGTGGGTGGCGGCTGGTGGTGGGTGGCGGGTGGCGGCGGGTGGCGGCTGGTGGTGGGTGGCGGGTGGCGGCGGGTGGCGGCGGGTGGTGGGTGGCGGGTGGTGGGTGGCGGGTGGCGGCGGGTGGCGGCTGGTGGTGGGTGGTGGCGGGTGGCGGCTGGTGGTAGGTGGCGGCTGGTGGTGGGTGGTGGCGGGTGGCGGCTGGTGGTGGGCGGCGGGTGGCGGCGGGTGGTGGGTGGCGGGTGGCGGCTGGTGGCGGGTGGCGGCTGGTGGTGGGTGGCGGCGGGTGGCGGCTGGTGGTGGGTGGCGGCTGGTGGTGGGTGGTGGCGGGTGGCGGCTGGTGGTGGGTGGCGGCTGGTGGTGGGTGGTGGCGGGTGGCGGCTGGTGGCGGCTGGTGGTGGGTGGTGGTGGGTGGCGGGTGGCGGCTGGTGGTGGGTGGTGGCGGCTGGTGGTGGGTGGTGGCGGGTGGCGGCTGGTGGTGGGGGGCGGGTGGCGGCGGGTGGTGGCGGCGGGTGGTGAGTGGCGGTGGTGGGTGGCGGTGGCTGGTGGCGGGTGGCGGCTGGTGGTGGGTGGTGGCGGGTGACGGCTGGTGGTGGGTGGTGGCGGGTGGCGGCTGGTGGTGGGTGGTGGCGGCGGCGGCGGTGATGGGTGGTGGCGGCGGCGGCGGTGATGGGTGGTGGCGGCGGCGGCGGCGGCGGCGGCTGGTGGTGGTGGTGGTGGGTGGTGGCGGCGGCGGGTGGCGGCTGGTGGTGGGTGGTGGCGGCGGGTGGTGAGTGGCGGTGGTGGGTGGCGGTGGCTGGTGGCGGCTGGTGGCGGGTGGTGGCGGGTGGCGGCTGGTGGCGGGTGGTGGCGGGTGGCGGCTGGTGGTGGGTGGTGGCGGGTGGCGGCTGGTGGTGGGTGGTGGCGGGTGGCGGCGGGTGGTGGGTGGCGGGTGGCGGCGGGTGGTGGGTGGTGGCGGCGGGTGGTGAGTGGCGGTGGTGGGTGGCGGTGGCTGGTGGCGGGTGGCGGCTGGTGGTGGGTGGTGGCGGGTGGCGGCTGGTGGTGGGTGGTGGCGGGTGGCGGCTGGTGGTGGGTGGTGGCGGCGGCGGCGGTGATGGGTGGTGGCGGCGGCGGTGTTGGTGGGTGGTGGTGGCGGCGGCGGTGATTGGTGGTGGCGGCGGCGGTGGTGGTGGGTGGTGGTGGCGGCGGCGGTGATGGGTGGTGGCGGCGGTGGTGTTGGGTGGTGGCGGGTGGCGGCTGGTGGTGGGTGGTGGCGGGTGGCGGCTGGTGGTGGGTGGTGGCGGCGGCGGCGGTGATGGGTGGTGGCGGCGGCGGTATTGGTGGGTGGTGGTGGCGGCGGCGGTGATGGGTGGTGGCGGCGGCGGTGGTGGTGGGTGGTGGTGGCGGCGGCGGTGATGGGTGGTGGCGGCGGTGGTGGTGGGTGGTGGTGGCGGCGGCGGCTGGTGGTGGTGGGTGGTGGTGGTGGGTGGTGGCGGCGGGTGGCGGTGGTGGGTGGCGGTGACTGGTGGCGGCTGGTGGTGGGTGGTGGCGGCGGGTGGTGAGTGGCGGTGGTGGGTGGCGGTGGCTGGTGGCGGGTGGCGGCTGGTGGCGGGTGGCGGCTGGTGGTGGGTGGTGGCGGCTGGTGGAGGGTGGTGGCGGGTGGCGGCTGGTGGCGGGTGGCGGCTGGTGGTGGGTGGTGGCGGGTGGCGGCTGGTGGTGGCGGGTGGCGGCTGGTGGTGGGTGGTGGCGGCGGCGGCGGTGATGGGTGGTGGCGGCGGCAGCGGTGATGGGTGGTGGCGGCGGCGGTGGTGGTGGGTGGTGGTGGCGGCGGCGGTGGTGGTGGGTGGTGGTGGCGGCGGCGGTGATTGGTGGTGGCGGCTGTGGTGGTGTGTGGTGGTGGGTGGTGGCGGCGGGTGGCAGTGGCGGGTGGCGGTGGTGGGTGGCGGTGGCTGGTGGCGGCTGGTGGTGGGTGGTAGCGGCGGGTGGTGAGTGGCGGTGGTGGGTGGCGGTGGCTGGTGGCGGGTGGCGGCTGGTGGCGGGTGGTGGCGGGTGGCGGCTGGTGGTGGGTGGTGGCGGGTGGCGGCTGGTGGTGGGTGGTGGCGGGTGGTGGGTGGTGGCGGCGGGTGGTGAGTGGCGGTGGTGGGTGGCGGTGGCTGGTGGCGGGTGGCGGCTGGTGGTGGGTGGTGGCGGGTGGCGGCTGGTGGTGGGTGGTGGCGGCGGCGGCGGCGGTGATGGGTGGTGGCGGCGGCGGTGTTGGTGGGTGGTGGTGGCGGCGGCGGTGATGGGTGGTGGCGGCGGCGGTGGTGGTGGGTGGTGGTGGCGGCGGCGGTGATGGGTGGTGGCGGCGGTGGTGGTGTGTGGTGGTGGCGGCGGCGGCTGGTGGTGGTGGGTGGTGGTGGTGGGTGGTGGCGGCGGGTGGCGGTGGCTGGTGGCGGCTGGTGGTGGGTGGTGGCGGCGGGTGGTGAGTGGCGGTGGTGGGTGGCGGTGGCTGGTGGCGGGTGGCGGCTGGTGGCGGGTGGTGGCGGGTGGCGGCTGGTGGTGGGTGGTGGCGGGTGGCGGCTGGTGGTGGGTGGTGGCGGGTGGCGGCTGGTGGTGGGTGGTGGCAGGTGGCGGCTGGTGGTGGGTGGCGGCTGGTGGTGGGTGGCGGGTGGCGGCGGGTGGCGGCTGGTGGTGGGTGGCGGGTGGCGGCGGGTGGCGGCGGGTGGTGGGTGGCGGCTGGTGGGTGGCGGGTGGCGGCGGGTGGCGGCTGGTGGTGGGTGGTGGCGGGTGGCGGCTGGTGGTAGGTGGCGGCTGGTGGTGGGTGGTGGCGGGTGGCGGCTGGTGGTGGGCGGCGGGTGGCGGCGGGTGGTGGGTGGCGGGTGGCGGCTGGTGGCGGGTGGCGGCTGGTGGTGGGTGGCGGCGGGTGGCGGCTGGTGGTGGGTGGCGGCTGGTGGTGGGTGGTGGCGGGTGGCGGCTGGTGGTGGGTGGCGGCTGGTGGTGGGTGGTGGCGGGTGGCGGCTGGTGGCGGCTGGTGGTGGGTGGTGGTGGGTGGCGGGTGGCGGCTGGTGGTGGGTGGTGGCGGCTGGTGGTGGGTGGTGGCGGGTGGCGGCTGGTGGTGGGGGGCGGGTGGCGGCGGGTGGTGGCGGCGGGTGGTGAGTGGCGGTGGTGGGTGGCGGTGGCTGGTGGCGGGTGGCGGCTGGTGGTGGGTGGTGGCGGGTGACGGCTGGTGGTGGGTGGTGGCGGGTGGCGGCTGGTGGTGGGTGGTGGCGGCGGCGGCGGTGATGGGTGGTGGCGGCGGCGGCGGTGATGGGTGGTGGCGGCGGCGGCGGCGGCGGCGGCTGGTGGTGGTGGTGGTGGGTGGTGGCGGCGGCGGGTGGCGGCTGGTGGTGGGTGGTGGCGGCGGGTGGTGAGTGGCGGTGGTGGGTGGCGGTGGCTGGTGGCGGCTGGTGGCGGGTGGTGGCGGGTGGCGGCTGGTGGCGGGTGGTGGCGGGTGGCGGCTGGTGGTGGGTGGTGGCGGGTGGCGGCTGGTGGTGGGTGGTGGCGGCGGATGGTGGGTGGCGGGTGGCGGCGGGTGGTGGGTGGTGGCGGCGGGTGGTGAGTGGCGGTGGTGGGTGGCGGTGGCTGGTGGCGGGTGGCGGCTGGTGGTGGGTGGTGGCGGGTGGCGGCTGGTGGTGGGTGGTGGCGGCGGCGGCGGTGATGGGTGGTGGCGGCGGCGGTGTTGGTGGGTGGTGGTGGCGGCGGCGGTGATGGGTGGTGGCGGCGGCGGTGGTGGTGGGTGGTGGTGGCGGCGGCGGTGATGGGTGGTGGCGGCGGTGGTGGTGGGTGGTGGCGGGTGGCGGCTGGTGGTGGGTGGTGGCGGGTGGCGGCTGGTGGTGGGTGGTGGCGGCGGCGGCGGTGATGGGTGGTGGCGGCGGCGGTATTGGTGGGTGGTGGTGGCGGCGGCGGTGATGGGTGGTGGCGGCGGCGGTGGTGGTGGGTGGTGGTGGCGGCGGCGGTGATGGGTGGTGGCGGCGGTGGTGGTGGGTGGTGGTGGCGGCGGCGGCTGGTGGTGGTGGGTGGTGGTGGTGGGTGGTGGCGGCGGGTGGCGGTGGTGGGTGGCGGTGACTGGTGGCGGCTGGTGGTGGGTGGTGGCGGCGGGTGGTGAGTGGCGGTGGTGGGTGGCGGTGGCTGGTGGCGGGTGGCGGCTGGTGGCGGGTGGCGGCTGGTGGTGGGTGGTGGCGGCTGGTGGAGGGTGGTGGCGGGTGGCGGCTGGTGGTGGGTGGTGGCGGGTGGCGGCTGGTGGTGGGTGGTGGCGGGTGGCGGCTGGTGGTGGCGGGTGGCGGCTGGTGGTGGGTGGTGGCGGCGGCGGCGGTGATGGGTGGTGGCGGCGGCAGCGGTGATGGGTGGTGGCGGCGGCGGTGGTGGTGGGTGGTGGTGGCGGCGGCGGTGGTGGTGGGTGTTGGTGGCGGCGGCGGTGATTGGTGGTGGCGGCTGTGGTGGTGTGTGGTGGTGGGTGGTGGCGGCGGGTGGCAGTGGCGGGTGGCGGTGGTGGGTGGCGGTGGCTGGTGGCGGCTGGTGGTGGGTGGTAGCGGCGGGTGGTGAGTGGCGGTGGTGGGTGGCGGTGGCTGGTGGCGGGTGGCGGCTGGTGGCGGGTGGTGGCGGGTGGCGGCTGGTGGTGGGTGGTGGCGGGTGGCGGCTGGTGGTGGGTGGTGGCGGGTGGCGGCTGGTGGTGGGTGGTGGCAGGTGGCGGCTGGTGGTGGGTGGCGGCGGGTGGCGGCGGGTGGTGGGTGGCGGGTGGCGGCTGGTGGTGGGTGGCGGGTGGCGGCGGGTGGCGGCGGGTGGTGGGTGGCGGGTGGCGGGTGGCGGCGGGTGGCGGCTGGTGGTGGGTGGTGGCGGGTGGCGGCGGCGGTGATGGGTGGTGGCGGCGGCGGCGGCGGCGGCGGCGGCTGGTGGTGGTGGGTGGTGTTGGTGGGTGGTGGCGGCGGCGGGTGGCGGCTGGTGGTGGGTGGTGGCGGCGGGTGGTGAGTGGCGGTGGTGGGTGGCGGTGGCTGGTGGCGGGTGGTGGCGGGTGGTGGCGGGTGGCGGCTGGTGGTGGGTGGTGGCGGGTGGCGGCTGGTGGTGGGTGGTGGCGGCGGGTGGTGAGTGGCGGTGGTGGGTGGCGGTGGCTGGTGGCGGCTGGAGGCGGGTGGTGGCGGGTGGCGGCTGGTGGCGGGTGGTGGCGGGTGGCGGCTGGTGGTGGGTGGTGGCGGGTGGCGGCTGGTGGTGGGTGGTGGCGGGTGGCGGCTGGTGGTGGGTGGCGGGTGGCGGCGGGTGGTTGGTGGTGGCGGGTGGCGGCTGGTGGTGGGTGGTGGCGGGTGGCGGCTGGTGGTGGGTGGTGGCGGGTGGCGGCTGGTGGTGGGTGGTGGCGGCGGCGGCGGTGATGGGTGGTGGCGGCGGCGGTGTTGGTGGGTGGTGGTGGCGGCGGCGGTGATGGGTGGTGGCGGCGGCGGTGGTGGTGGGTGGTGGTGGCGGCGGCGGTGATGGGTGGTGGCGGCGGTGGTGGTGGGTGGTGGCGGGTGGCGGCTGGTGGTGGGTGGTGGCGGGTGGCGGCTGGTGGTGGGTGGTGGCGGCGGCGGCGGTGATGGGTGGTGGCGGCGGCGGTGTTGGTGGGTGGTGGTGGCGGCGGCGGTGATGGGTGGTGGCGGCGGCGGTGGTGGTGGGTGGTGGTGGCGGCGGCGGTGATGGGTGGTGGCGGCGGTGGTGGTGGGTGGTGGTGGCGGCGGCGGCTGGTGGTGGTGGGTGGTGGTGGTGGGTGGTGGCGGCGGGTGGCGGTGGTGGGTGGCGGTAGCTGGTGGCGGCTGGTGGTGGGTGGTGGCGGCGGGTGGTGAGTGGCGGTGGTGGGTGGCGGTGGCTGGTGGCGGGTGGCGGCTGGTGGCGGGTGGTGGCGGGTGGCGGCTGGTGGTGGGTGGTGGCGGCTGGTGGAGGGTGGTGGCGGGTGGCGCCTGGTGGTGGGTGGTGGCGGGTGGCGGCTGGTGGTGGGTGGTGGCGGGTGGCGGCTGGTGGTGGCGGGTGGCGGCTGGTGGTGGGTGGTGGCGGCGGCGGCGGTGATGGGTGGTGGCGGCGGCGGCGGTGATGGGTGGTGGCGGCGGCGGTGATGGGTGGTGGCGGCTGTGGTGGTGTGTGGTGGTGGCGGCGGCGGCTGGTGGTGGTGGGTGGTGGTGGTGGGTGGTGGCGGCGGGTGGCGGTGGTGGGTGGCGGTGGCTAGTATCGGCTGGTGGTGGGTGGTGGCGGCGGGTGGTGAGTGGCCGTGGTGGGTGGCGGTGGCTGGTGACGGGTGGCGGGTGGTGGCGGGTGGTGGCGGGTGGCGGCTGGTGGTGGGTGGTGGCGGGTGGCGGCTGGTGGTGGGTGGTGGCGGGTGGCGGCTGGTGGTGGGTGGTGGCAGGTGGCGGCTGGTGGTGGGTGGCGGCTGGTGGTGGGTGGCGGGTGGCGGCGGGTGGCGGGTGGCGGCGGGTGGCGGCGGGTGGTGGGTGGCGGGTGGCGGCGGGTGGCGGCTGGTGGTGGGTGGTGGCGGGTGGCGGCTGGTGGTAGGTGGCGGCTGGTGGTGGGTGGTGGCGGGTGGCGGCTGGTGGTGGGCGGCGGGTGGTGGGTGGCGGGTGGCGGCGGGTGGCGGCTGGTGGCGGGTGGCGGCTGGTGGTGGGTGGCGGCGGGTGGCGGCTGGTGGTGGGTGGCGGCTGGTGGTGGGTGGTGGCGGGTGGCGGCTGGTGGTGGGTGGCGGCTGGTGGTGGGTGGTGGCGGGTGGCGGCTGGTGGCGGCTGGTGGTGGGTTGTGGTGGGTGGCGGCTGGTGGTGGGTGGTGGCGGCTGGTGGTGGGTGGTGGCGGGTGGCGGCTGGTGGTGGGGGGCGGGTGGCGGCGGGTGGTGGCGGCGGGTGGTGGGTGGCGGTGGCTGGTGGCGGGTGGCGGCTGGTGGTGGGTGGTGGCGGGTGGCGGCTGGTGGTGTGTGGTGGCGGGTGGCGGCTGGTGGTGGGCGGCGGGTGGTGGGTGGCGGGTGGCGGCGGGTGGCGGCTGGTGGCGGGTGGCGGCTGGTGGTGGGTGGCGGCGGGTGGCGGCTGGTGGTGGGTGGCGGCTGGTGGTGGGTGGTGGCGGGTGGCGGCTGGTGGTGGGTGGCGGCTGGTGGTGGGTGGTGGCGGGTGGCGGCTGGTGGCGGCTGGTGGTGGGTGGTGGTGGGTGGCGGCTGGTGGTGGGTGGTGGCGGCTGGTGGTGGGTGGTGGCGGGTGGCGGCTGGTGGTGGGGGGCGGGTGGCGGCGGGTGGTGGCGGCGGGTGGTGGGTGGCGGTGGCTGGTGGCGGGTGGCGGCTGGTGGTGGGTGGTGGCGGGTGGCGGCTGGTGGTGGGTGGTGGCGGGTGGCGGCTGGTGGTGGGTGGTGGCGGGTGGCGGCTGGTGGTGGGTGGTGGCGGGTGGCGGCTGGTGGTGGGTGGCGGGTGGCGGCGGGTGGCGGCGGGTGGTGGGTGGCGGGTGGCGGCGGGTGGTGGGTGGCGGGTGGTGGCGGGTGGCGGCGGGTGGCGGCTGGTGGTGGGTGGTGGCGGGTGGCGGCTGGTGGTGGGTGGCGGCTGGTGGTGGGTGGTGGCGGGTGGCGGCTGGTGGTGGGCGGCGGGTGGCGGCGAGTGGTGGGTGGTGGGTGGCGGGTGGCGGCGGGTGGCGGCGGGTGGCGGCTGGTGGCGGTTGGCGGCTGGTGGTGGGTGGCGGCGGGTGGCGGCTGGTGGTGGGTGGCGGCTGGTGGTGGGTGGTGGCGGGTGGCGGCTGGTGGTGGGTGGCGGCTGGTGGTGGGTGGTGGCGGGTGGCGGCTGGTGGCGGCTGGTGGCGGCTGGTGGTGGGTGGTGGTGGGTGGCGGGTGGCGGCTGGTGGTGGGCAGCGGGTGGCGGCTGGTGGCGGCCAGCTGGGACACACCCTTCACCACTGAAGGTCTGAGAACAACTAACCATATGTCTCTCTCACCCACCAGCCCAGTGTTGCCAGCTCGCGCTCTCAAAATGTTTCCTTCAAAGATTGTATATTATCTTTGAACAACAAGTTTGATTATCACGGAAATAATGCATATATTATTGTCACATTAATACTGTGCAATATCTTATTACATTCCTGCTAAATAATTATAATTTGAAACAGGACAAAAAATCCAACATATATATAAAAACCAACATTAGAGATCACGAGGCCTAGGCCTCGCCTGTGACCACACATCCTGCCTCCCTGGCATGCTACCCTCTCACACCTCACACTCTTAACTCTCTCATAATCACTCTCACTCTCTTACTCTGTCACTCTTACTCTCTGTCACTCTTACTCTCTGTCACTCTTACTCTCTGTCACTCTTACTCTGTCACTCTTACTCTGTCATTCTTACTCTCTGTCACTCTTACTCTCTGTCACTCTTACTCTCTGTCACTCTTACTCTCTGTCACTCTTACTCTCTGTCACTCTTACTCTGTCACTCTTACTCTGTCACTCTTACTCTCTGTCACTCTTACTCTCTGTCACTCTTACTCTCTGTCACTCTTACTCTCTGTCACTCTTACTCTGTCACTCTTACTCTCTGTCATTCTTACTCTCTGTCACTCTTACTCTCTGTCACTCTTACTCTCTGTCACTCTTACACTGTCATTCTTACTCACTCTCAGTCACCCTTACCCATTCATACTCACTCTCTCTCTTACTCTCATACTCTTACTCTCAATTACTCTTACTCTCAATTACTCTTACTCTCAATCACTCTTACTCCCAATCACTCCTACTCCCAATCACTCCTACTCTCAATCACTTCTACTCTCATTCTTACTCTTACTCCTACTCCCAATCACTCTTACTCTCAATCACTCTTATTCTCATTCTTACTCTTACTCTCACTCTTACTCCCAATCACTCTTACTCCCAATCACTCTTACTCTCAATCACTCTTACTCTCAATCACTCTTACTCTCATTCTTACTCTTACTCACTCTTACTCTCAATCACTCTTATTCTCATTCTTACTCCTACTCCCAATCACTCTTACTCTCAATCACTCTTACTCCCAATCACTCTTACTCTCAATCACTCTTACTCTCAATCACTCTTACTCACAATCACTCTTACTCTCATTCTTACTCTTACTCACTCTTACTCTTAATCACTCTTATTCTCATTCTTACTCCTACTCCCAATCTCTCTTACTCCCAATCACTCTTACTCTCAATCACTCTTACTCCCAATCACTCTTACTCTCAATCACTCTTACTCTCAATCACTTTTACTCTCAATCACTCTTACTCTCAATCACTCTTACTCTCACTAACTCTCAATCACTCTTACTCTCACTCTAACTCTCAATCACTCTTATGCACTATTACTCACTCTTTCTCTCAGTCATCCTTACTCACTCTCATACTCACTCTTACTCTGTCACTCTTACTCTCTGTCACTCTTACTCTCTGTCACTCTTACTCTCTGTCACTCTTACTCTCTGTCACTCATACTCTCTGTCACTCTTACTCTCTGTCACTCTTACTCTCTGTCACTCTTACTCTCTATCACTCTTACTCTGTCATTCTTACTCTGTCACTCTTACTCACTCTCAGTCACCCTTACCCATTCATACTCACTCTCTCACTCTTACTCTCAATCACTCTTACTCCCAATCACTCCTACTCCCAATCACTCCTACTCTCAATCACTCCTACTCTCATTCTTACTCTTACTCTTACTCCCAATCACTCCTACTCCCAATCACTCATACTCTCAATCACTCTTATTCTCATTCTTACTCTTACTCTCACTCTTACTCCCAATCACTCTTACTCCCAATCACTCTTACTCTCAATCACTCTTACTCTCAATCACTCTTACTCTCAATCACTCATACTCTCAATCACTCTTACTCTCATTCTTACTCTTACTCACTCTTACTCTCAATCACTCTTATTCTCATTCTTACTCCTACTCTCACTCTAACTCCTACTCCCAATCACTCTTACTTCTACTCTCAGTCTAACTCCTACTCCCAATCACTCTTACTCCCAATCACTCTTACTCCCAATCACTCTTACTCTCAATCACTCTTACTCTCAATCACTCTTACTCTCAATCACTCTTACTCTCACTAACTCTCAATCACTCTTACTCTCACTCTAACTCTCAATCACTCCTACTCTCACTAACTCTCAATCACTCTTACTCTCACTCTAACTCTCAATCACTCTTACTCTCATACTCACCCTTACTCTCAATCACTTTACTCTCACTCTTACTCATTCTGTCACCCTTACTCTCACTCTTACTCACTCTGTCACTCTTACTCACTCTCAGTCACTCTTACTTATGCTCACTCTTACTCACACTTACACACTCTCTGGCACTCTCACTCACCTTCAGTCACTCTTACTCACTCTTACCCACTCTCGCTCACTCTTACTCACTCTAGTTAATAAGAACACGCCAATATAAGACAACAAAACGTTTTCAGATTCTTTCTCACCACTTTCCACCAACTTTTATAATTTATATAAATTACCTTAGGGAATAATACATAAATTATATATTTAAACATGATATTAGTGTTTAGTGGAATGCATAAGGAGTCAAATTGTGTTAAAAAGAGCGATTTTTAGAAAATTTGGAAAACTACTTTTTTCTGTTCATATTATAACTAAATGGATTTTAAAGGTTTCACTCAGCCAATATATATCATTCACAATTTATTAATGAATTTTACAAAAAAACACCATAAATTTTATATTTAAACATGTAAAAACTATTTGTTTTACATTTGGAAGAAAATAATTGTAGAAAAAACTATTTATAATTAAACCTTTGTGTTTGGATTTTTTGAGTAAAAGTTTCTCAAAGGCTCTCCTGCACCATTCTCAATGCAAATCATTCCCACACCTATGGGAAGAGATAGGCGAACGTTGTGTAGATGATTTGTGTTTGCTGGGTAGTGACTTATGAGGCTAGTGACTTGCCTCCTCTTGCAGGTACGCCTAAGCAAATATTGCCAAACAGGAGCAAATTATGCCATGCTTTGATGGTGGCCGCGGCATTAAGATTGGCAGACCGTTCATTTACTTTCCTTAGAAGGTCTGTATATTTCCCTGCTGCAAATGGGCGCGCAGCTTTAGGAATGTGAGGAAGAGTTCTGGTGGTGGATGCTTTGATGGCCCCCAGGAGGTCATCTGATGACATGAAGTTTGCTGGAATGTGTGGGGGTGCCGGGGGGACCTGTGGGCCTTCTCTCTCTACAGGTGCCGTCCATGAACCCTCACAGCCGTTGTGTTGACGTAGGGTTCCATCGTTTCTAAGGCTGTGTGATTCGTCACACACCCGACACGTTCCTCTGGGTCGCCCTCTCGTTGCGCCTCTGGGTGCATTGTTCCCAGGCCCGTGTTCTTGGCTGAGGGGTTCCTGGTTAGTTGCGGGAGTCCCCTCCATCCCCCGGGCGGGCTGTGACATCGGCGTGGCGTGGGAGGGTGGACACGGGTGGTGGCAACAAGGGTGGTTAGCTGTCCCTCGCACTCACCACTCATGTGGGTACTTGTGTCTCCCTCCCTTTTGGGAGGACCCTGAATGCCTGCTGTGACCTGTGCCATATCTGGGTGCAAAGAGAGTAACACATCTCTGCAACAAGCACTGTGTGGGCGGTGAATAGGTGGGTGGGAGACGCCCAGGCGCAGGGAGGGCTGGGTGGTGGGATGGCAGGAGGTACAGTGGTGCGATGAGGCTGGCGGGCTGGGAGGGGTTGGGGGGTTGACCGAACACAGCTCGCCTTGAGGGGAGGGGGGGGGGTCTGGGTGACACTTAAACACTAGTACAATTTCCTTGTATATCACTGCACAATGGTGAATGAATCATACACTTGTAGTCTGACACACTGTGAGCTCCATTAGCACTACACCTTTCTGCCCGAAACGCTTTGCGTAATAGTGGCTTTAGGCATTGTATGTACTAGCTCTATCTATTAATCCAACAAACTTTGTAAAATCTCTTTATGTATGTACCTTACCTAAATAAACATTTATTTATTTATTTATTAACACATGATTGATAATGTCTGCTTTTCTTTTCCAAATTTATTTCTATAAACACTGGGTGGCACATGGATGACCCCCCCTCGCCTGACCGCACAATAACACCCCCTCCCCCCACACCTTCACTGTGGGAGGCCTACAGGGCGCCGGCGTGGCCCTCACTGTCCTTATTTTCCACACTGTAAATTCACTTGTTTGATCCGTTTGTGTTGAGATGGTCCACTCTTGGCACTTCCCGTCCACTCCTGCACCTTCCCAGGATATTCACACAGCACCTTGTGCAGGCAAGGCTCGGTGGCGCTAGGATGTCACTAGGTATGGCTCAGTAAACACCAGAGCCTCACTCCACGCGTCCGCCCGCCCCGAAACCTCGTTATATTTATATATATATATATATATATATATATATATATATATATATATATATATATATATATATATATATATATATATATATATATATATATATATACGCATATATATATATATATATATATATATATATATATATATATATATATATATATATATATATACGCATTATTATATTTTGGTAGCAGTCTTTCCTGTAGACATATATTATTAATATGACCGAAAAAGTAAGATTAATAATTCTAACACGAATTTTCTCAATGTTTCTAACATTTTTCTTCACAGTTGATGGTAACTGAAAAATCAATTCTCCAAAATTAATTTTTATTTCTAGTCTGACGCGACACTTGAGCGCGTTTCCAATAAATATATATATCAGCACCGAAACCAGGATAATCAAGAAACTAACAACATTATATGGAGGACCTATGGCAATTCCACGACCAAGAGACGGCTTCCTGAACCTTGCAGGAATCAACCTCACTGAGGACCAAGTCATTCTCCTAAATCTGGGTATAAACTGTCACGTTATGTCCAGACCAAGTGAGATGGCCTGGAAAGTGGAGTTGGAGATCCTGTTGGACGACATATTCGACCTCGAGACACAAAAGAAGGTCACCACCAAAGACACCTTACAAGCAGAACTTATTGCGGAAGGAGGAAAGAATCGAGGCAATAACAGAAGCACCATACTGTCCCCCGAGCTCAAAGCGGCAGCTAAGAGCCTTCGTGAGAACAAGGAGATAGTCGTCAGAAGAGGTGACAAGTCGCCAATATACGTCATTCTTAAAAAAGACGAATATCTGCCGAAAATGAGCCTCATTCTCTCTGACCAAACTAAATTCCAAAGGGTAACGAAGGACACTACAACCGGATTGACGGCAAAGGTCAACAAATTGATCGAAACTGTGAACGCCAAGAAATCTGGACTCCACCTGCCAAAGATTATTGGGGAATATAAGCCTGGATACGCGTGTGGAAATGTCAAGACACATAAGCCTGGAAACCCACTTCAGCCAATCATTAGCCAGATACTCACACCCACGTACAGACTGGCGAAGCGACTCAACGGCTTGCTGACTCCTTATGTCCCTTGCGCCTTCAGCCTGAAGTCTCCAAAGGAATTTGTTGACTTACTGCGGGGAACACGGGCCACAGGGATAAAAGCCTCGTTGGACGTAGAATCACTGTTTACCAACGTACCTGTGGATGAAACAATAGGGATGATAGCGGACAGAGTGTATCGTGATCCGGCCTGTACTGCTCTTGACATACCAGAAAACATTCTAAGGAAACTACTCCAAGCTTGTACTAAAGAGGCACCCTTCTTGAGCCCGGATGGGCACATGTATAAGCAAGTAGATGGGGTTGCTATGGGTTCTCCCCTAGGTGTCCTGTTTGCGAACTTCTACATAGGTATCATCGAACAAAAGGTCTTAGTCGACACGAACTTGAAACCGGCCATATACTGCAGGTATGTTGACGACATTTTTACACAGGTACCTGATGTCAGACATCTGCAGGAGCTGAAGGAGGCATTTGAGCGGAATTCTGTGTTGCGTTTCACTTACGAGATGGAGAAGGATGGGAAGCTGCCCTTTCTAGATGTAACAGTCATGGAAAGGAGCGGAGGTTTCCACACTGCAGTCTACACTAAGGAAATAAACATAGGAATGTGCTTCAATGCCAACAGTGACTGCCCAGACATGTACAAGAGGAGTGTCGTTAACGCTTATGTCGACCGTGCTCTCAGCCACAGCTCAGGATGGAAGCAAGTCGATGAAGAACTCTGTAGGGTAAGGCAGGTCCTAGTCAACAACGGCTTCTCCAATGGTTTCGTTGAAGACATCATAAGAAGGAAGGTGAAACGCCATGCAACCTCTGAAGAGACAACTAACACAACACCTGTACCCCCTATTAGACTATTTTACAGGAACTTCTTTTCCACAGCTCATAAAACGGAGGAAAGGGTCCTGAAAGATATTGTTATTAGAAACGTTATCCCTACAGACAAAAATCATAAAATACAATTGACGATCTACTATAAAACCAAGAAAACGGCCAGCCTACTCATGAGAAACTCTCCAGACACAAAGCAGAACGCTTTAAAAGAGACCAATGTCGTCTATGCCTTCGAATGCCCACTTGGGGACAGTAAGCCTTAAAGAATTCAGTGTATAGGCAAGACAACAACATCTCTTTCCAAGCGATTAACGATGCATAAGCAACAGGGCTCCATTAAGGAACATATAATCTCTTCCCACAACCAGACCATCACCAGAGAAGTCTTAACAAAAAACACGGAAATCACCGATAGATACAGCGATAGCAGACGGCTAGATATCTGCGAGGCACTACACATTAAGAAGTCGACACCAGCAATCAACAGCCAATTAATGCACAACTATATTCTACCCACTTCAAGACTCCGCACCAATATAGAAGCATCAAGAAATATGGGTCAATAGGCCCTTTGCAGTTACTTCCGTTCTTCCCTTTAACTTACAAAATATTATACCAATTCTTTCATGTTCTGTCTTGTGTTGAAAGTTTGTTTTCACCTCATCCAAAACTGTTGTAACATATCACCTCACCCAAATGTAGGTATAAAATCGAAGATGTTTAAACTCTGTTCAGTTACAGTTGTGTTTGTTTAAACTAAAGTCTTTGAAAATGTAATAAGTTTTACGAAATGCGCTCAAGTGTCGCGTCAGACTAGAAATAAAAATGAATTTTGGAGAATGGATTTTTCTGGTACCATCAATAGGAAAAAATATATAAGAAACATTGAGAAAATTCATGTTAGAATTATTAATCCTACTTTTTCGGTCTGACACGGCGAGGTCAATGACATTATTAAGAGAAGCCTTATCACAGCTGGTTGTCCAGCAGAGAGAGAGCCCCGTTACCTAATGTTCCGCAACTCTGATGAGCCTGTCGGTCGCCCAGACGGAATCACGGTGAACACCTGTAAGAATGGTAGACAGTTGGTGTGGGATTACACTTGCGTTAAAACTTTGGCCGATACCTATGTTGACTTCAGTGCTACACAAGCAGGAGGAGCTGCCAATCACCGGGAAGCGGCCAAGTCACGTAAATACAGAGACCTTAAGCACCACTACAATTTTGTCCCCATTGCCTCAGAGACACTTGGTGCCTGGGGTAAAAGTGCTGCTAGCTTTTTGAAGGGGTTGGGGTCTTAGCTAATCGAAACAACTAGAGACCCCTAGAGCTGCCAGTTTTCTTTTTCAGCGCCTTAGTGTGGCGATCCAGAGAGGAAATGCTTACTGCATCCATGGTTCCTGCCCACCATCTGAGGAGCTGGAAGAGCTATTCAGCTTGTGACAAGCAGCCTTGTACCCTGCATGTAATCAATATTGTAACTGTTTTTGTGTAATGACATTTTCAAATAAAGTTAGATAAATATACACACATACCAAAAGAATAGGGGTGGTAGGAGAAGAAAATATCAAAGTGTTCAGTGAGGATCCACAAGGTCTTCTCTGAGTACTCTTTATTTTCTTCTCCGAGGCTATGGGTCCCTAATCTTGCACCAGAGGTGGTACCCCTTATATATATATATATATATATATATATATATATATATATATATATATATATATATATATATATATATATATATATATATATATATATATATATATATATACAAGTTTGTGAGGGTACCACCTCTGGTGGTAATGTGTATATATATATATATATATATATATATATATATATATATATATATATATATATATATATATATATATATATATATATATATATATATATATATATATATGTCGTACCTAGTAGCCAGAACTCACTTCTCAGCCTACTATTCAAGGCCCGATTTGAATAATAAGCCAAGTTTTCCTGAATTAATATATTTACTATAATTTTTTTCTTATGAAATGATAAAGCAACCCTTTTCTCTATGTATGAGGTCAATTTTTTTTTATTGGAGTTAAAATTAACGTAGATATATGACCGAACCTAACCAACCCTACCTAACCTAACCTAACCTATATTTATAGGTAAGTTAGGTTAGGTAGCCAAAAAAAGCTAGGTTAGGTTAGGTTAGGTAGGTTAGGTAGACGAAAAAACATTAATTCATGAAAACTTGGCTTATTAGGCAAATCGGGCCTTGAATAGTAGGCTGAGAAGTGTGTTCTAGCTATTAGGTACGACATATATATATATATATATATATATATATATATATATATATATATATATATATATATATATATATATATATATATATATATATATATATATATATATATATATATATATATATTTTTTTTTTTTTTTTTTTTTTTTTTTTTTTTTTTTTTTTTTTTTTTTTTTTTTTTTTTTTTGAGATATATACAAGAGTTGTTACATTCTTGTACAGCCACTAGTACGCATAGCGTTTCGGGCAAGTCCTTAATCCTATGGTCCCTGGAATACGATCCCCTGCCGCGAAGAATCGTTTTTTCATCCAAGTACACATTTTACTGTTGCGTTAAACAGAGGCTACAGTTAAGGAATTGCGCCCAGTAAATCCTCCCCGGCCAGGATACGAACCCATGACATAGCGCTCGCGGAACGCCAGGCGAGTGTCTTACCACTACACCACGGAGACTGTTTGCCTGAATCTTGGGCATAGCTTTTTACCAAATCACCTCATTCTTTGGAGTATGGGTCGAGTCACTTCTGGGGTGTGAGTTTTCAGTTGCATATTGTCCTGGGGACCATTCAGGCTTGTTCGCATTTGTGTTCCTCACGTGTGCCCCAAAGAATGAGGTGATTTGGTAAAATGCTATGCCCAAGATTACTATCCGAGTGCCGGCTGTGGGGTGGTTCAAATAGCCTCGGCTATCACCTCATTATGTCCGGTCGAGATGGTCAAGTGGATTAAGGCGTCTTGTACATACCAGTTGCGTGGCTCCTGGGAGTATGGGTTCGAGTCACTTCTGGGGTGTGAGTTTTCAGTTGCATATTGTCCTGGGGACCATTCAGGCTTGTTCGCATTTGTGTTCCTCACGTGTGCCCCAAAGAATGAGGTGATTTGGTAAAATGCTATGCCCAAGATTACTATCCGAGTGCCGGCTGTGGGGTGGTTCAAATAGCCTCGGCTATCACCTAATTATGTCCGGTCGTGATGGTCAAGTGGATTAAGGCGTCTTGTACATACCAGTTGCGTGGCTCCTGGGAGTATGGGTTCGAGTCACTTCTGGGGTGTGAGTTTTCAGTTGCATATTGTCCTGGGGACCATTCAGGCTTGTTCGCATTAGTGTTCCTCACGTGTGCCCCAAAGAATGAGGTGATTTGGTAAAATGCTATGCCCAAGATTACTATCCGAGTGCCGGCGGTGGGGTGGTACAAATAGCCTCGGCTATCACCTCATTATGTCCGGTCGTGATGGTCAAGTGGATTAAGGCGTCTTGTACATACCAGTTGCGTGGCTCCTGGGAGTATGGGTTCGAGTCACTTCTGGGGTGTGAGTTTTCAGTTGCATATTGTCCTGGGGACCATTCAGGCTTGTTCGCATTTGTGTTCCTCACGTGTGCCCCAAAGAATGAGGTGATTTGGTAAAATGCTATGCCCAAGATTACTATCCGAGTGCCGGCGGTGGGGTGGTTCAAATAGCCTCGGCTATCTCCTCATTATGTCCGGTCGTGATGGTCAAGTGGATTAAGGCGTCTTGTACATACCAGTTGCGTGGCTCCTGGGAGTATGGGTTCGAGTCACTTCTGGGGTGTGAGTTTTCAGTTGCATATTGTCCTGGGGACCATTCAGGCTTGTTCGCATTTGTGTTCCTCACGTGTGCCCCAAAGAATGAGGTGATTTGGTAAAATGCTATGCCCAAGATTACTATCCGAGTGCCGGCGGTGGGGTGGTTCAAATAGCCTCGGCTATCACCTCATTATGTCCGGTCGTGATGGTCAAGTGGATTAAGGCGTCTTGTACATACCAGTTGCGTGGCTCCTGGGAGTATGGGTTCGAGTCACTTCTGGGGTGTGAGTTTTCAGTTATATATATATATATATATATATATATATATATATATATATATATATATATATATAGGGAGTACCACCTCTAGCTGGAAGAAGGGGGACCCATAGCCTCGGAGGAAACCACGCATAACGCATTAGAGGGAATGTTATATATATATATATATATATATATATATATATATATATATATATATATATATATATACATATATATATACATATATATATATATATATATATATATATATATATATATATATATATATATATATATATATATATATATATATATATATATATATATATATATATATATATATATATATATATATATATATATAGGGAGTGTTGGAGTATGTAAACGCCTCGATTACATTCGATATTTTCAAGTCATTGTTGATGATGTCGAGAGAGTTCTCCCTACGATCGCGTAAGGCTCGGGAACGCCTCATGGACCAGTCAGGATACTTATAATAGCATTAGGTCTCTTTCCTGAGTCAAGTTAGTGTTGACTGACTCGTGGAAGCCGCAATTTTTTTTACTGTTGTTACTCCAAAAAAAATCAGCTGTGTTGACCAAACCACACACTAGAAAGTGAAGGGACGACGAAGTTTCGGTCCGTCCTGGACGGTTATCCAGGTCGATTATCGACTTGATAATGGTCCAGGACGGACCGAAACGTCTTTGTCCCTTCACTTTCCAGTGTGTGGTCTGGTCAACATATTTCAGCCACATTATTGTGACTCCACGTCTGCAAAATCAGGTGTATCTCGCAAGAATAAACCTCACCCAGACTAAAATTCCCGCCAGAAATATTAAATGGAAATCGATGAGCCATAATGGAATGAGCCAACGAGCCTTAACCCACCGTCAAGTTAAATGCTCATTAGCTCGAAAAGGCGTAAACTTGACATTTGAATACCACTTAACCACTTAAATTTGGACGCTCGAGACCAAATCGTACAAAATACCGAACATTAAGTTCGAGAATGTGTAGAAGAGTTATGGATATCCTGGGCCTGCCTTTATGTCCGCATCTTCGTAACTGGCCAAAACTCTGTGTATAAGTTGTGCTTGAGCTGGGACACAGAGCCTACCAATCCCTGAATGATATTAAGGCCACCACAATAGTTTATTCACCAATCTGAGAGTATAAGTATTCTCTAGTGCTGAAGATAGTGCAGCACTAAAATAAACTTTCATTATATGTACACCGAGGAGAGGAATAAGTCCTTCAATATAGGTATTCCTTCATGAATTAGTTTTCATTCCTTCCCCCTCGTCCCATCCTAAATCCTGACTAAATTCAGGTGTTGTATAGGCATACTGGCTTGGCGCTTTCCCCTGATAAATCCTTCCCTCTAAGCCAAAACATTCTGTCAGAGAAGCAACTATTACAGATCACTTTCAGTAGATCATGCAAGTCCTTATAGCATTGGGAAATAACAAATGCAATAGTTGTAGTTAATAAAATGTATTAAGGAATAACAATAAAACATTATATAAAGATAATGATAAAACACGTTGGAAACAGCTAAAGGTTTATGGTGTTAGGAAGGGTGACAACGCTTACTAATGCAGAACAACAGTGGAGAAGAGGGAGGGAAAATAAGACAATATCGGAAAGGGATAATGGCAAGAAGCAGGAGAGATAATGAATAACGAGGAGGCTAATGAAGTTCAAGTATGTTTATTGAGACAATAAAATACATCTCAAAGGGATATAGTAGCTTAGGCTATTTCCCCCCCCCCCCTTCCCCGGTTAATGAATGCATTTCGAAGTCACTTTGATTGAGAAAGCAATTTCAGGTCTATCAAAGTCGTCTCTCTGGAATTCTTTGTGGACACAAAGGAACGGGAGGAACCAGATATATACAAATGGCTCTGCTGTCAATGCTTTTATTAAGTTTACTATCAATCGGATCACATTTTTTTATATGTCATCATTTTGTGTCTGTCACAAGACAGACAAAAAGAGAGACAAAGACAGTGAGACAGACACAAAGAGAGAGACAAAGACAGTGAGACAGAGACAAAGAGAGAGCCAAAGACAGTGAGACAGAGACAGAGAGACTATGACAGTGAGACAGAGACAGAGAGACAAAGACAGTGAGACAGAGACAGAGAGACAAAGACAGTGAGACAGAGACAGAATGACAGAAAGACAGAAAGATACACAGAGACAGAGATAGCTGGGTAGAAAGATGGATAGATATAACGATACATAGATGAATATAAAGATGGTTAGATAGATGGATAGAGTGGTTAAATGATGGTTAGATTGAGAGAGAAATATATACATAAATGCATAGGTTGAGAAATAGATGGATATATCAATGGATAGAGAAAGGAGTAGATGGATGCACAGTGAAAAGATTAGAGGGAATGTCAGATGGATAGCTAGACGGATTGACAGATAAATGGATGCATATATGGATGAAAGCAATGATAGAAACTGGATAAAAAGATGAATACATGAATGGATACAAGGATAAAGGAATGGAAAGATATAGATAAGAGGACAGTTGGATAGCTGGATGGATTCAGATATAGATTAATGGATGGATGGATAGATACATGTGAATAGTGTTGAATGCAGACTGTTGTATAAAAAATGGTAAGGGAAGACGGATAGACATATTTATGGATAAATAATGTAATTTTATGCTAATAGATGGCGTATCTTGCAGCTTGGCTTGTTGCTGATAGTGTATTTTTATGTCAATAGATGGCGTATGCTGTATCGTACGGGTATGCGGCCGCAGTAAGTGACAACAGGAATATAATTACCAGCACCACCAACAGTAGCAATATTAACACTGAAAACAGCTGCGACAGCCACAGCACCAACAACTATTGCTGGAACAGTTACTTCAGCAGGACCAACTGCAACAACAACAACAGCAGCATCGAGAGCGACTACCGCTGCAGAAAAAGCGATAGCAACAGTTGCTGTAGAAGCAGCAGCAACAGTTGCTGTAGAACCAGCAGCAACAGCAACGACAACAGGAACAAGAATGACAAGAGCAGCATAAACAACAGGCAGCAGTTTGTTCAACTCCTTCACTCACTCTTATAAGCTTCTGCTCCCCGCCGCCCTCATAACACCTCCACCCACAGTAACACTTGTTATCTGGGTGGTGTGACACCCACACGGCTGGTGTGACACCCACACGGCTGGTGTGACACCCACACGGCTGGTGTGACAACCACACGGCTGGTGTGACACCCACACGGCTGGTGTGACACCCACACGACTGGTGTGACACCCACACGGCTGGTGTGACACCCACACTACTGGTGTGACACCCACACGGCTGGAGTGACAACCACACGGCTGGTGTGACACCCACACGGCTGGAGGGATGACTAGGCCAGACTCTGGCCGTGTGGTCATAATCATTTGGAGCGATAAAGCTCCTACAAATTTCCTCACAGATACATCACGGGGGGATAATGTGTGAACCACTAATTAGGCTACAGTTGGTGGCTCCGAGACCACTTCAGGGATTATGTTGAATCCCAAATATTGTTGCTTTTACTATGTCATGGTGTAGTGGTCAGCCATTGGCTTGGAAGTACCCAGAGCATAGGTTGGAAACCTTATCCTGACTACTACGTATTTTCTCACTGATACATAATTTTAAGGTATTTCTTTCTGCATCAAAAGATCTTCTGAAGCATCTTACTTTCGAGATGTAAACATTGCGACCTCTTGAAGTCCTCGCTCAGTACAATATTGACCTCGTATCACCTTTATGAAAATTCCCTATAAATAATATTCTTATTAATAATTTATTGTGTTAGGGGGGACAGGTAGCCTGTGCTTATATACATGTTAGGTATATATCAAGCCAAAGGATGAATTGTTGACCATTTCCAGGATTCCACCCCACAACTGACTAAACTTCTGGGTACCTATTGACTGTTCTCTCTCTCTGGTTCCTTCTCTTCCTCCACTAAACGTAACATTTTGCACAACATCCAAAGTTATCCACAAAATTATGGAAGTCATAATTTTCAGAGACATATAAATTAAATTATTTTTGGTATAAAAATACCGATAATAAGAAGCATCCATAAAATTCTTCCAAGCTTGTCATTATCCACGAAATATGCCATAACTGCCGGGGCGGTAACTTGTGAGACGACCTCGGTGTGTTTTCTGCCTTCTTTATATTTATTTATGTTTTCTTTTCTATATATATATATTTATATATATATATATATAGAAAAGTATATATAGTAGTATATATATATATATATATATATATATATATATGTATATATATATATATATATATATGTCGTACCTAGTAGCCAGAACACACTTCTCAGCCTAGTATACAAGGCCCAATTTGCCTAATAAGCCAAGTTTTCATGAATTAATTGTTTTTCGACTACCTAACCTACCTAACCTAACCTAACCTAACTTTTTCTGCTACCTAACTTAACCTAAGCTATAAAGATAGGTTAGGTTAGATTAGGTAGGGTTGGTTAGGTTCGGTCATATATCTACGTTAATATTAACTCCAATAAAAAAAAATTGACCTCATACATAATGAAATGGGTAGCTTTATCATTTCATAAGAAAAAAATTAGAGAAAATATATTAATTCAGAAAAACTTGGCTTATTAGGCAAATCGGGCCTTGCATAGTAGGCCGAGAAGTGCATTCTGGCTACTAGGTACGACATATATATATATATATATATATATATATATATATATATATATATATATATATATATATATATATATATATATATATATATAAATCTATGTACATAAGTGAAAACTCACTTATGTACATAGATTTGTAGGAGATCATAGATTTGTACACTTGTAGGAGCTATATATATACAACCAGGAGCAACACAACTGGTAACTACAGGAAGCCTTAATCCGATTGACTACTTAATCCACTTGCGTTGATCCTGGGAGTACGGGTTCGAGTCACTTCTGGGGTGTGAGTTTTCAGTCGCATATAGTCCTGGGGACCATTCAGGCTTGTTCGCATATATATCTATATATATATATATATATATATATATATATATATATATATATATATATATATATATATATATATATATATATATGTCGTACCTAGTAGCCAGAACGCACTTCTCAGCCTACTATGCAAGGCCCGATTTGCCTAATAAGCCAAGTTTTCATGAAATAATTGTTTTTCGGCTACCTAACCTACCTAACCTAACCTAACCTAGCTTTTTCGGCTACCTAACCTAACCTAACCTATAAAGATAGGTTAGGTTAGGTTAGGTAGGGTTGGTTAGGTTCGGTCATATATCTACGTTAATTTTAACTCCAATAAAAAAAAAAATGACCTCATACATAATGAAATGGGAAGCTTTATCATTTCATAAGAAAAAAATTAGAGAAAATATAATAATTCTGGAAAACTTGGCTAATTAGGCAAATCGGGCCTTGCATAGTAGGCTGACAAGTGCGTTCTGGCTACTAGGTACGACATATATATATATATATATATATATATATATATATATATATATATATATATATATATTGATTCCTTCTGAAGATGTATTTAATATACGAAAGTACTTAAGGAAATTCCTGTTTCATTTTCCTCCGTGGTCTGACATTGTCACATTCTTAATCACGTGTTTATTTTCGTGATATACACACACACATATATATATATATATATATATATATATATATATATATATATATATATATATATATATATATATATATATATATATATATATATATATATATATATATTTACGATACACACAGAGATCACACTAACGTGATGCATCAAATGAACAAATCTACAAGGGCCGTGACAAGGATTCGAACCTGCGTCCGGGAGCATTCCAGACACTGCCTTAATCGACTGAGCTACGACAGGGTAAAAGGGTTGAAACCGAAGTTCTACTGAACTTACTGGATCCCGTAGCCTCTCCGAGGCACAAACCGGGCTTTTACACAATCCCCCCCTGCCCTGCACCCGAGCTATGTCAATAAGCTGTTCTCCCTCTTTGCCCTTGCTTCATCACACACAGAGATCACACTAACGTGATGCATCAAATGAACAAATCCACAAGGGCCATGACGAGGATTCGGCAGTGTCCTCGTCACGGCAGACGTAAGGCAGTGTCTGGGATGCTCCCAGACGCAGGTTCGAATCCTCGTCACGGCCCTTGTGGATTTGTTCATTGTTACGATAATCTCTTTCAAGAGAGATTTGGCCTGCTCTTTCCTATCGTCATGTTACTTCAGTACATCTAGAACATCTAGACACTACAAGGAAGTGTAGTACATATTTAGTCAAATACGTTTTGCCAGGCGCAAACGTATCAGACACTCGCTCAACACCTCCCCCCTCCATCGTCGCCGATCACCAAACTACCATTTCTAGCCTGCCCGTTTCTGATTGGTGAATCGACGTCTGCACTACTGCACCTCTGCACCTTAACACCATTTACCTAGCCGATGTCTGGGCCTGTACCAGCCATTGGAGTCAGAATATCCTGTGCTCTCAAGCTGAAACAACCATCTGATATGCGCTCTGTTTATTAGTGGATGTTCCCAGCCAGCGCTTTATTCTTAGCACTTGTTAATTTCATTTCTGTCTTTATGCATTTTAGAGTAACTTCACCACTATAAAATTTTATGTTATTTTTTGAATTTATAATCTTGTGAGTTTGCACTGTACATAGCCAAGGAATTGTCTTATTATAATTTGTTTTCAATTTAATTAAAGTTTCATTGTTCATACTATTTGTTTTGCCTTACTTTGCCACAGGACACAACAGCTACACAGTCATCTTTTTTTTTTAAATGTGATAGGCATAGACACCAGCCATTGGGAGGACTGCCAAACACCTACACTTCTTTTTTCCATCACATTTTAATGGGGGCCTGTCCGGGAGCCTCACTCAGGTACTTGTGCTAAAACATCAATTTGTGGTAAGTGTACTTGGCTTTGATACAGTTGCGTTTCAATATTTTCATTACTTTTAATATTTATATGGTGCTGTGTATTTTGTGCATTCCGAGGGTAGCATATTGTGAGTGTTGGATAACTGTGGATTACGTGGTGACTGTAGGCCTCAGTCATTCTTTTAATTGGTCATTCCTCCCTCAATGTTATGACTTGTGTATTCCACATTTTTCGTCCCTAGGATATTTCTCAAATTACGGCAGATCATCATTTTGGTACCCTAGTACTTTGATTTGTATTCGGGCCAAAGCACCCTATCCTCCGCAATCCGACCAAAGGAGGATACAGAGGGCCATAGTTCCTCTAGCACGGACTACGCTGTTGAGTTGGGACCTCAACAGCAGTTCTTGTCACCAGTTGACACTCGCACCCCTACACGTCGGTCAGAGATGATGATATTTACTCAGGTAGAGAATTAGCTTTCTTTTTTCAGAGCACAAGGAACGCTAATTCTGTAAGTATTATATAATTAAATAGGAAACCCCTTGCTTCTGTCCAATAGAGACCAGGCAAGGTATCCCTACATTCTTGGTCTACCTTTTCACTTTTGAAACAATTACAAGTTTCATTTGTTTTAAAAACTATCAGTTTCATTTATTTAGTAGGATTTTCTTGCCCTTATTTTCTAACATTGAGTACCGGGTACAAGAGTTCCTGCGATTTTGATTGACTAATCATTTATCATACTAATATTAACGTTAATTGTTAATGATTAAATTTCCACAGGATAGTTACCAGTTGCCACGTCATCCTGTTACTGACACTTAGAATATCACAGGTATATTCGTTGTACATTTATTTGCTATTTCAAAATGTTTCGTCTCTCAGCATTTCGTAGTGATCCAGCAAGTAAAGTAGGGAACTTAAGTCGTGCCAAGAGGACCGAATTACAAACTCTTGCACAAGAGTATCAACTAGATGCTCCCCCTGGAGCCAACAAAAATCACTTGCACAATATTATCTTGGATCACCTCTTAGAGGAAGGAATTATAGACTCTGATGCTCACGAAAACTATTCAATTGCAGATAAACATGCTCTGGCAGCTATGAAGTTAAAGCTCGAACTAGCGAACATAGAGCGGGAACAACAAAAAGACGCTCTCCAGATACAGGAACGAGAGGCTGCCCTAAAGCGTGTCCACCTGCAAGAACAAGCTGCATATGAGAAAGAAGTTCTACAACGAAGAGAACGAGAGGCTGCCCTAAGGAAGGAAGAACAGGAATGCGAGGTGGCCCTAAAGGAACGCGAGATGGCCCTAAAGAAAGAAGAACAAGAATGCGAGGCGGCCCTGGCGAAAGAAGCTCTACAACGAAAGGAACGTGAGGCTGCCCTAAAGAAAGAAGAACAGGAACGTGAGGCTGCCCTACACCAAGAGCGTGAGCGAGTACAGCTTCAAGCAAGAAAACGTCACCTGGAGATGCAACGTGAGCATGATAAGATGCAAGCTGATATGTCTCTAGCATGTCGTCAACAAGAACTCACCTTGGAAACTACACACCACACTCAGCGCCAACAAGCTACAGCTAGTCTTCCCGTAAGTTTCAATGGCTCCCATGCAAGTAAGTTAATGCCACCATTCGTTGAGACAGAGATAGACGTGTTTTTTTACCACTTTTGAGACCCTAGCTAAAAAACTTAGCTGGCCTGAAGATCAATGGTCTACCCTTCTCAGAGTGCATCTCACAGGTAGAGCTGCAGTTACTCTCAGTACCTTAGCGTCTGAGAATGACTACCAGACCCTGAAGCAAGCAGTTTTAGACGCCTACCTTCTCTCCACCGAAAGCTACAGACGAAAATTCCGTGATTATCTAAAGGCAAGTACCACCACCTTTTTAGAATTTGCCAATACAAAGAAAAGATATTTCATGAAATGGCTGGAAGCAGCACATGTCTCTACATTTTCAGAACTCGTCAACCTCATTCTAGTTGAGGAATTCTTTAGACGTGTTCCCCCTTCCATCCGTTTATATTTAGCAGACAAAGAAGAAACCGACTACATCAGATGTGCGAAGTCGGCTGACACCTACAGCCTCATACACCAGCTAATACTAGACCCACCTTCCAGTAAGAAGTCTTGGTATAGTTATGATAAAGTGAGTACCGATCAAGCGAGCTCTCAATTGTATTGTAAGTATTGCAAGCTCTATGGACATACCATAGATAAATGTGGGAAAGCTCAATACAAAAGCTATAGTGATTCTCCTAAACCCAAACCGACTCCTCCAAAGTCCGGTAAGCCTGTGATGAATGTTGGTGTTCCTGTTACTGATCTTTCTCTCTTCAGCAAACACCTGTATCCTGGAACTGTCTCTGCCAACAGTACAGATTCGGAGAGACGTTTCAAATTGAAGATCTTGAGGGACTCAGCGGCTCTTCAGTCAATAATATTGAAATCGGCTGTGCCTAACATCACCTACACCAGGGAAACCGTCCTTATCACTGACCTCACTGCTACCACTCCGTATCCACTCGCCAGAGTCCACCTGGATTGTCCTTTCGTGACCGGTGAAGTCCAAGTCGCCCTCAGGGAAAAGCCTTTTCCCATGTCTGGAGTGCAAGTTCTCCTGGGCAACGACTTGGCCGAGGATCTGCAACCTTCCAACCTGATCATCATGGACAAACCCCAGGTATGTGACTCTGTAATCGACAACCCCATCTTAAAGTATGTTCCAGCAGAGGTCCAAGAAAGTGATGAAGTTTCTCCTCTGGTTTTGGTGACCACCCGTGCACAAGCTGCACGCCCGCAACCAGCTGACTCTTCTGCAACCGCTGTCCCTCAAGACCATCAGAACCTACCACAGAATCTTAATATGTTGGAGTTCCATAAGTTACAGAGGGAGAATCCTTCATTAACACCATTATTCTTCCAGGCTGAGACTCAACCTCACAGTATCCCTGGGTTACGTTCTTGAGACTCCAGATAGGCGGCGGAGGACCCAGTTGTGCCACGTCAAACTACTCAAGGAGTATAAAGGTATTGCTCCCACTGTGCTAATATCACTCTCCACTTTCAAAGATCCATACCTCCACAGTGAGACCTTCCCTGCTTCTCCTCCGGAAAGCACTGACTCTGAGTCAGTGCCTTCCAACTCGGAAATCCGTAGTGATCTTCCAAAAATTTACTGGGCTGTAATAGTGCTCCTTTGCTATGTTCTGATCCCATTATCGCCTCTCCAGATATCACGAAGCCCTTCATCATCAATGTCGACGCCAGTGGTACCGGCATCGGGGGCGTCCTAATGCAACAACGAGGCGAGGAGGTTCTTCCTGTTAGCTACTACAGCTACAAGTTGAAGCCTCACCAGAAGAACTACATCTCTACCGAAAAGGAACTCCTCTCCATCGTCCTGAATCTGCAACATTTCGAGGTTTAACTACAAGGGAATCGGTCTATTACCATCTACTCGGACCACAATCCCCTGCAGTTCCTACAACAGGCCCAATTAAGCAATCAACGTCTTCTACGCTGGGCACTGTACTTGCAGAATTTTAATCTGGAGATCTTCTACATCAAAGGTTCAGACAACATCATAGCCGACGCCATCTCCAGAGTCTACGAGGTACAGACAGCTACTCCTACCTCTACAACAGCCACTGAAGTAACTTAACCCGTAAGAGCAGGCTTTGGGGGAGAGCTGTTACGATAATCTCCTTCAAGAGAGAGATTTGGCCTGCTCTTTCCTATCGACATGTTACTTCAGTACATCTACAACATCTAGACACTACAAGGAAGTTTAGTACATATTTAGTCAAATACATTTTGCCAGGCGCAAACGTATCAGACACTCGCTCTCCACCTCCCTCCTCCATCATCGCCAATCACCAAACTACCATTTCCAGCCTGCCCGCTTCTGATTGGTGTATCGACGTCTGCACTTCTGCACCTCAACGCCATCTACCTAGCCGATGTCTGGGCCTGTACCAGCCACTGGAGTCAGAATATCCTGTGCTCTCAAGCTGAAACAACAATCTGATATACGCTCTGTCTATTAGTGGATATTCTCAGCCAGCACTTTATTCTCAGCACCTGTTAATTTAATTTTTGTCTTTATCCATTTTAGAGCAGCGTCACCACTATATTATTTTATGTTATTTTTTTAATTTATAATCTTATGAGTTTGTACTGTACATAGCCAAGGAATTGTCTTATTTATAATTTGTTTTCAATTTAATTAAAGTTTCATTGTTCATATTATTTGTTTTGCCTTAATATGCCACAGGACACAACAGCTACGCAGTCATCTTTTTTATTTAAATGTGATAGGCATTGACACCAGCCATTGGGAGGACTGCCGAACACCTACACTTATTTTTTCCACCACAATATATATACTGTATGTATATATATATATATATATATATATATATATATATATATATATATATATATATATATATATATTTATATATATATATATATATATATATATATATATATATATATATGTATGTATGTATGTATGTATGTATGTATGTATGTATGTATGTATGTATGTATGTATGTATGTATATATATATATATATATATATATATATATATATATATATATATATATATATATATATATATATATATGCAAACAAGCCTGAATGGTCCCCAGGACTATATACAACTGAAAACTCACACCCCAGAAGTGACTCGAACCCATACTCCCACAACTGGTATGTACAGGGATGCCTTAATCCGCTTGACCATCACGACCGGACATAAGGAAGTGATAGCCGAGGCTATATGAACCACTTCCCCGCCGGCACTCGGATGGTAATCTTGGGCATAGCATTTTATCAAATCACCTCATTCTTTGGGGCACACGTGAGGAACACAAATGCAAAGCACCTGTTGTATATAGTCCTGGGGACCATTCAGGCTTGTTTGCATTTGTGTTCCTCACGTGTGCCCCAAAGAATGAGGTGATTTGATAAAATGCTATGCCCAAGATTACCATCCGAGTGCCGGCGGGGAAGTGGTTCATATAGCCTCGGCTATCACTTCCTTATGTCCGGTCGTGATGGTCAAGCGGATTAAGGCGTCCCTGTACATACCAGTTGTGGGAGTATGGGTTCGAGTCACTTCTGGGGTGTGAGTTTTCAGTTATATATATATATATATATATATATATATATATATATATATATATATATATATATATATATATATATATATATGCGAACAAGCCTGAATGGTCCCCAGGACAATATGCAACTGAAAACTCACACCCCAGAAGTGACTCGAACCCATACTCCCAGGAGCAACGCAACTGGTATGTACAAGACGCCTTAATCCACTTGACCATCACGACCGGACATAATGAGGTGATAGCCGAGGCTATTTGAACCACCCCACCGCCGGCACTCGGATAGTAATCTTGGGCATAGCATTTTACCAAATCACCTCATTCTTTGGGGCACACGTGAGGAACACAAATGCGAACAAGCCTGAATGGTCCCCAGGACAATATGCAACTGAAAACTCACACCCCAGAAGTGACTCGAACCCATACTGCCAGGAGCAACGCAACTGGTATGTACAAGACGCCTTAATCCACTTGACCATCACGACCGGACATAATGAGGTGATAGCCGAGGCTATTTGAACCACCCCACCGCCGGCACTCGGATAGTAATCTTGGGCATAGCATTTTACCAAATCACCTCATTCTTTGGGGCACATAGAGCTCCCTGCGCGTAACTTAGAGCTCGCGGGGGTAACTTAGACCTTCCAGGGCGTAACGTAGAGCTCGCGGCTGAAACTTAGAGCTCCCTGGGCGTAATTTAGATCTTCCCTGCCGTAACTAAGAGCTTCCCGAGGGTAACTTAGAGCTCCCGGGGCGTAACTTAGAGCTCCCGGGGCGTAACTTAGAGCTCCCGGGGCGTAACTTAGAGCTCCCACCCAGCAAACAATTTTAGGTTGCCACAACATATCTGGAAAGTATTTGAAAGTATTGGAAACGTTTGTTTTATCGTATCAGATACGATATTGTGTGTGGACTTAAATAGGTTTCCAAAACTTATAACCAAGACATATGTATCTAACACTAATTTGAGATGTTGTGGCAACTTTACACTCCTAACCTGAATCATTCATAATCCATTCATATACCAATATGAATCTCTTATGAAAGGTTTGAGCCTATAATGTGAACCCTTTTCACATCTTTGTGTTTAAAGTTAAATTTCTTGAAATTAAATTATATTTTATATTATATTATTTTTATTATATTTTATATTATATTATTTAATATAATATAAAATATATTATTTTATATTATATAAAATAATATATTTATTATTATAAATATATTATAATAATATAATTTATAATAATATAAATGGCGGCGGCGGCTGTGATGAGTGGTGGCGGCTGTGGGTGGTGGCGGCTGGCGGTGGTGGGTGGTGGCAGCTGTGGTGGGTGGTGGTGGTGGTGGGTGGTGGCGGCGGTGGTGGGTGATGGTGGCGGCGGCTGGTGGTGGTGGGTGGTGGCGGCGGGTGGTGGGTGGTGGCGGCTGTGGTGGGTGGTGGCGATCGGCGGTGGTGGGGGCTGGTGGCGGCTGGCGGTGGCGGCTTGCGGTGGCGACTGTAGCAACGGGCGGTGACGGTTGATAGCGGGCGGTGGTGGCGGCTGGTGGCAGGTGGTGGTGGCGGTGGTGGCGGCTGGTGGTGGCGGCTGGTGGCGGGCGGTGGCAGCTGGTGGCGGCTGGTGGTGACGGCTGGTGGCAGTGGCAGCTGATGGCGGCTGGTGGTGGCGGTGATGGCGGCTGGTGGTGGCGGCTGGTGGTGGCGGTGATGGCGGCTGGTGGTGGCGGCTGGCGGTGGCGGCTGATGGCGGGCGGTGGTGGCGGCTGGTGGTGGTGGCAGCTGGTGGCGGCTGGTGGCGGGCGGTGGTGCCGGCTGGTGGTGGTGGCAGCTGGTGGCGGCTGGTGGCGGTGATGGCGGCTGGTGGTGGTGGTGGTGGTGATGGCGGCTGGTGGCGGGCGGTGGCGGGCGGTGGCGGCTTGTGGCGGCTGGTGGTGGCGGCGGTGGTGGGTGGTGGTGGTGGTGGGTGGTGGTTGCGGCGGTGGTGGGTGGTGGTGGCGGCTGTGGTGGGTGGTGGCGGTGGTGTCGGAGGCGGCTGTGGTGGGTGGTGGCGGCGGCGGCTGTGGTGGGTGGTGGCGGCGGCGGCGGTGATGGGTGGTGGCGGCGGTGGTGGTGCGTGGTGGTGGTGGCGGCGGCGGCTGTGGTGGGTGGTGGCGGCGGTGATGGGTGGTGGCGGCGGTGGTGGTGGGTGGTGGTGGCGGCGGCGGTGATGGGTGGTGGCGGCGGTGGTGGTGTGTGGTGGTGGTGGCGGCGGCGGCTGTGGTGGGTGGTGGCGGCGGTGATGGGTGGTGGCGGCGGTGGTGGTGGGTGGTGGTGGCGGCGGCGGCGATGGGTGGTGGCGGCGGTGGTGGTGGGTGGTGGTGGCGGCGGCGGCTGGTGGTGGTGGGTGGTGGCGGCGGGTGGCGGTGGTGGGTGGCGGTGGCTGGTGGCGGGTGGCGGCTGGTGGTGGGTGGTGGCGGTGGGTGGTGGCAGCGGGTGGTGGGTGGCGGTGGTGGGTGGCGGTGGCTGGTGGCGGTGGCTGGTGGCAGGTGGCGGCTGGTGGTGGGTGGTGGCGGGTGGCGGCTGGTGGTGGGTGGTGGCGGGTGGCGGCTGGTGGTGGGTGGTGGGTGGTGGCGGGTGGCGGCTGGTGGTAGGTGGCGGCTGGCGGCTGGTGGTGGGTGGTGGGTGGCGGCGGGTGGCGGCGGGTGGCGGCGGGTGGCGGCTGGTGGCGGCCAGCTGGGACACACCCTTCACCACTGAAGGTCTGAGCACAACTAACCATGTCTCTCTCACCACCAGAACAGTGTTGCCAGCTTGCGCTCTCAAAATGTTTCCTTCAAAGATTGTATATTATCTTTGAACAACAAGTTTGATTATCAAGGAAATAATGCATATATTATTGTCACATTAATACTGTGCAATATCTTATTACATTCCTGCTAAATAATTATAATTTGAAACAGGACAAAAAATCCAACATATATATAAAAACCAACATTAGAGATCACGAGGCCTAGGCCTAGGCCTATCTGTGATCACACATCCTGCCTCCCTGGCCTGCTACCCTCTCACACCTCACACTCTTAACTCTCTCATAATCACTCTCACTCTCAATCACTCTTACGCACTATTACTCACTCTTACTCTCAATCACTCTTACACACTATTACTCACTCTTACTCTCAATCACTCTTATGCACTATTACTCACTCTTACTCTCAGTCATCCTTACTCACTCTCATACTCACTCTTACTCTGTCACTCTTACTCTGTCACTCTTACTCTCTGTCACTCTTACTCTCTGTCACTCTTACTCTCTGTCACTCTTACTCTGTCACTCTTACTCTGTCACTCTTACTCTCTGTCACTCTTACTCTCTGTCACTCTTACTCTCTGTCACTCTTACTCTGTCATTCTTACTCACTCTCAGTCACCCTTACCCATTCATACTCACTCTCTCACTCTTACTCTCATACTCTTACTCTCAATTACTCTTACTCTCAATCACTCTTACTCCCAATCACTCCTACTCCCAATCACTCCTACTCTCAATCACTTCTACTCTCATTCTTACTCTTACTCTTACTCCCAATCACTCTTACTCTCAATCACTCTTATTCTCATTCTTACTCTTACTCTCACTCTTACTCTTACTCCCAATCACTCTTACTCCCAATCACTCTTACTCTCAATCACTCTTACTCTCAATCACTCTTACTCTCAATCACTCTTACTCTCATTCTTACTCTTACTCACTCTTACTCTCAATCACTCTTATTCTCATTCTTACTCCTACTCCCAATCACTCTTACTCCCAATCACTCTTACTCTCAATCACTCTTACTCCCAATCACTCTTACTCTCAATCACTCTTACTCTCAATCACTCTTACTCTCAATCACTCTTACTCTCAATCACTCTTACTCTCAATCACTCTTACTCTCACTAACTCTCAATCACTCTTACTCTCACTCTAACTCTCAATCACTCTTACGCACTATTACTCACTCTTACTCTCAGTCATCCTTACTCACTTTCATACTCACTCTTACTCTGTCACTCTTACTCTGTCACTCTTACTCTCTGTCACTCTTACTCTCTGTCACTCTTACTCTGTCACTCTTACTCTGTCACTCTTACTCTGTCACTCTTACTCTCTGTCACTCTTACTCGCTGTCACTCTTACTCTGTCACTCTTACTCTGTCACTCTTACTCTCTGTCACTCTTACTCTCTGTCACTCTTACTCTCTGTCACTCTTACTCTCTGTCACTCTTACTCTGTCATTCTTACTCACTCTCAGTCACCCTTACCCATTCATACTCACTCTCTCACTCTTACTCTCATACTCTTACTCTCAATTACTCTTACTCTCAATCACTCCTACTCCCAATCACTCCTACTCCCAATCACTCCTACTCTCAATCACTCCTACTCTCATTCTTACTCTTACTCTTACTCCCAATCACTCTTACTCTCAATCACTCTTATTCTCATTCTTACTCTTACTCTCACTCTTACTCTTACTCCCAATCACTCTTACTCCCAATCACTCTTACTCTCAATCACTCTTACTCTCAATCACTCTTACTCTCAATCACTCTTTCTCTCATTCTTACTCTTACTCACTCTTACTCTCAATCACTCTTATTCTCATTCTTACTCCTACTCCCAATCACTCTTACTCCCAATCACTCTTACTCTCAATCACTCTTACTCCCAATCACTCTTACTTTCAATCCCTCTTACTCTCAATCACTCTTACTCTCAATCACTCTTACTCTCAATCACTCTTACTCTCACTAACTCTCAATCACTCTTACTCTCACTCTAACTCTCAATCACTCTTACGCACTATTACTCACTCTTACTCTCAGTCATCCTTACTCACTCTCATACTCACTCTTACTCTGTCACTCTTACTCTCTGTCACTCTTACTCTCTGTCACTCTTACTCTCTGTCACTCTTACTCTCTGTCACTCTTACTCTGTCACTCTTACTCTGTCACTCTTACTCTCTGTCACTCTTACTCTCTGTCACTCTTACTCTCTGTCACTCTTACTCTCTATCACTCTTACTCTGTCACTCTTACTCACTCTCAGTCACCCTTACCCATTCATACTCACTCTCTCACTCTTACTCTCATACTCTTACTCTCAATTACTCTTACTCCCAATCACTCTTACGCTCAATCACTCTTATTCTCATTCTTACTCTTACTCTCACTCCTACTCTTACTCCCAATCACTCTTACTCCCAATCACTCTTACTCTCAACCACTCTTACTCTCAATCACTCTTACTCTCAATCACTCTTACTCTCAATCACTCTTACTCTCAATCACTCTTACTCTCACAAACTCTCAATCACTCTTACTCTCACTCTAACTCTCAATCACTCTTACGCACTATTAATCACTCTTACTCTCAGTCATCCTTACTCACTCTCATACTCACTCTTACTCTGTCACTCTTACTCTCTGTCACTCTTACTCTCTGTCACTCCTACTCTCTGTCACTCTTACTCTGTCACTCTTACTCTGTCACTCTTACTCTGTCACTCTTACTCTCTGTCACTCTTACTCTCTGTCACTCTTACTCTGTCACTCTTACTCTGTCACTCTTACTCTCTGTCACTCTTACTCTCTGTCACTCTTACTCTGTCACTCTTACTCTCTGTCACTCTTACTCCCAATCACTCTTACTCTCAATCACTCTTATTCTCATTCTTACTCTTACTCTCACTCTTACTCTTACTCCCAATCACTCTTACTCTCAATCACTCATACTCTCAATCACTCTTACTCTCAATCACTCTTACTCTCAATCACTCTTACTCTCATTCTTACTCTTACTCACTCTTACTCTCAATCACTCTTATTCTCATTCTTACTCCTACTCCCAATCACTCTTACTCCCAATCACTCTTACTCTCAATCACTCTTACTCCCAATCACTCTTACTCTCAATCACTCTTACTCTCAATCACTCTTACTCTCAATCACTCTTACTCTCACTAACTCTCAATCACTCTTACTCTCACTCTAACTCTCAATCACTCTTATGCACTATTACTCACTCTTACTCTCAGTCATCCTTACTCACTCTCATACTCACTCTTACTCTGTCACTCTTACTCTCTGTCACTCTTACTCTCTGTCACTCTTACTCTTTGTCACTCTTACTCTGTCACTCTTACTCTGTCACTCTTACTCTCTGTCACTCTTACTCTCTGTCACTCTTACTCTCTGTCACTCTTACTCTCTGTCACTCTTACTCTCTGTCACTCTTACTCTCTATCACTCTTACTATGTCACTCTTACTCACTCTCAGTCACCCTTACCCATTCATACTCACTCTCACTCTTACTCTCATACTCTTACTCTCAATCACTCTTACTCTCAATCACTCTTACTCTCATTCTTACTCTTACTCACTCTTACTCTCAATCACTCTTATTCTCATTCTTACTCCTACTCCCAATCACTCTTACTCCCAATCACTCTTACTCTCAATCACTCTTACTCCCAATCACTCTTACTCTCAATCACTCTTACTCTCAATCACTCTTACTCTCAATCACTCTTACTCTCACTAACTCTCAATCACTCTTACTCTCACTCTAACTCTCAATCACTCTTATGCACTATTACTCACTCTTACTCTCAGTCATCCTTACTCACTCTCATACTCACTCTTACTCTGTCACTCTTACTCTCTGTCACTCTTACTCTCTGTCACTCTTACTCTCTGTCACTCTTACTCTCTGTCACTCTTACTCTCTATCACTCTTACTCTGTCACTCTTACTCACTCTCAGTCACCCTTACCCATTCATACTCACTCTCACTCTTACTCTCATACTCTTACTCTCAATTACTCTTACTCTCAATCACTCTTACTCCCAATCACTCCTACTCCCAATCACTCCTACTCTCAATCACTCCTACTCTCATTCTTACTCTTACTCTTACTCCCAATCACTCTTACTCGCAATCACTCTTATTCTCATTCTTACTCTTACTCTCACTCTTACTCTTACTTCCAATCACTCTTACTCCCAATCACTCTTACTCTCAATCACTCTTACTCTCAATCACTCTTACTCTCAATCACTCTTACTCTCATTCTTACTCTTACTCACTCTTACTCTCAATCACTCTTATTCTCATTCTTACTCCTACTCTCACTCTTACTCCTACTCCCAATTACTCTTAACTCCCAATCACTCTTACTCTCAATCACTCTTACTCTCAATCACTCTTACTCTCACTAACTCTCAATCACTCTTACTCTCACTCTAACTCTCAATCACTCTTACTCTCATACTCACCCTTACTCTCAATCACTTTTACTCTCACTCTTACTCATTCTGTCACCCTTACTCTCACTCTTACTCACTCTGTCACTCTTACTCACTCTCAGTCACTTTTACTCACACTTACACACTCTCTGGCACTCTCACTCACCTTCAGTCACTCTTACTCACTCTTACCCACTCTCGCTCACTCTTACTCACTCTAGTTAATAAGAACACGCCAATATAAGACAACAAAACGTTTTCAGATTCTTTCACACCACTTTCCACCAACTTTTATAATTTATATAAATTATCTTAGGGAATAATACATAAATTATATATTTAAACATGATATTAGTGTTTAGTGGAATACATAAGGAGTCAAACTGTGTTAAAAAGAGCGATTTTTAGAAAATTTGGAAAACTACTTTTTTTCTGATCATATTGTAACAAAATGGATTTTGAACGTTTCACTCAGCCAATATATATCATTCACAATTTATTAATGAATTTTACAAAAAAAAACACCATAAATTTTATATTTAAACATGTAAAAACTATTTGTAATACATTAGGAACAAAAAAGTTGAGAAAAACAATTTATTATAAAACCTTTGTGTTTGGATTTTTTGAGTAAAAGTTTCTCAAAGGCTCTCCTGCACCATTCTCAATGCAAATCATTCCCACACCTATGGGAAGAGATAGACAAACGTTTTCTAGATGATTTGTGTTTGCTGGGCGGGGCGTAACTTAGAGCTCCCGGGGCGTAACTTAGAGCTCCCGGGGCATAACTTGGATCTTCCTGCCTGTAACCTAGAGCTCCCAGGGGTAACTTAGAGTTCTCAAGGGGTACCTTAGAGCTCCAGGGCGTAACTTAGAGCTCTAGTGGGTAACTTCGATTTTCCCAGCTGTAACCTAAAGCTCCCCGGGGGAAACTTATAACTCCCAGGGGGTAACTTAGATCATCCTGCCTGTAACCTAGAGCTCTCAGGGGTTAACTTAGAGCTCCCAGGGGTGAACTTAGAGCTCCCAGGGGTTAACTTAGAGCTCCCAGGGGTTAACTTAGAGCTCCCTGTGTGTAACTTAGAGCTCCCAGGGCATAGCTTAGAGCTCTCCAGGGTTAACTTAGAGTTCCCCGGGGGTAACCCAGAGCTCCCCGGGGGTAGCCCAGAGCTCCCGAGGGAGGGGGGTAACTTAGAGCTCCCCGAGCGTACCATCGAGTGCCCCGTGGGTAACTTAGAGCTCCAGTGGGTAACTTGGATCTTCCCGGCCCTAACCTAGAGCTCCCCGCGGAAACTTAGAGCTTCCCACCCGTAACTTAGAGCTCCCCAGGCGAAACTTAGAGCTTCCCTGGGGTAACTTAGAGCTCCACGGGGTAACTTAGAGCTCCCCGTGGGTAACTTTGAGGTCCCCGGGCATAACTTAAAGCTCCCCGTGGATAACTTACAGCTCTCAGGAGGGTAGCTTGGAGCTCCCCGGGCGTAACTTAGAACTCCCCGTGGGTAACTTGGAGCTCCCTGAGCGTAACTTAGAGCTTCCCGGGCGTAACTTAGAGCTTCCCAGGCGTAACTTAGAGCTCCCCGGGCGTAACTTAGAGCTCCCCGTGCGAAACTTAGAGCTCCCTGGGGATATTTAGAGCATCCCGGGGGTAACTTAGAGCTCCCCTGGGCGTAACTTAGAGCTCCCCGGGGATAACTTAGAGCTCCCGGGGCGTAACTTAGAGCTCCCGGGGTAATTTAGAGCTCCTCTGGGAAAACTTAGAGCTCTCGGGGTGTAACTTAGAGTTCCCTGCCTGTAACAGAGAGCTCCCCGGAGGTAACTTAGAGCTCTCCGTGGGTAACTTAGAACTCCCTGGGCGTAACGGCCTACACTCAGCCAAGTACTAATCAATAAAGAGAGCCGTAATGAGCATGAGAGTTGTGCTACATTTCCCCCACAACTAAACCCCCACACCACCTGCCTCCCACCTCCTCTACCAGCACAGCCTCCCATGGCTCACCCGAGACGCTCCCACCACCACCACTGACCCACACGCACCACTAAACGCTCCTCTAATGGACCGCTCTATAGCTGCGGGAGAGGGATGGAGACATGTACCAGTAGAGCCGTACCAGCACTACAGGTACTCTGCCCCGGGTACACCTGGGTCAGGGAGAGTGTCCTGGGTGAAGAGTGGGGCCGCGGGGATAACTTCTGGTATAATGGCGGCATATAGTGTGCCTGGTCTGGCCGGCCCACCGCTCAAGTGCACTAGAGAACATGGCAAATGTGCCCGGCACTGCTGGCCATCTGAGGTGCGGTCATACACTCAAATATGAGACCATTTTCTTGCAACAAGGTCATGAAGAAATACATGTTGCTGAGTGCAAGGCAGTTCAAGGGCGTCGTGACTTCTTGAGGGGAATGTTGTTAGCTTCGACGCCCTCCATGTGTCGCCGCCCTCCATGTGTCGACGCCCTCCATGTGTCGACACCTTCCATGTGTCGATGCCCTCCATGTGTCGACGCCCTCCATGTGTCGATACCCTCCATGTGTCGACACCCTCCATGTGTAGACGCCCTCCATGTGTCGAAGCTCTCCATGTGTCGACGCCTTACATATGTCGACGTCCTACATGTGTCAACACCCTCTATGGGTCGACGCCCTCAATGCGTCGACGCCGTTCCATGTGTCGACGCCCTCCATGTGTCGAAGCCCTCCATGTGTCGACGCTCTCCATGTGTCAACATCCTCCATGTGTCAACGCTCACCATGTGTCGACGCCCTCCATGTATCAATGCCCTCCATGTGTCGACGCCCTCCATGTGTCGAAGCCCTCCATGTGGCAAAACTCTCCATGTGTCGACGCTCTCCACGTGTCGATACCCCTCCTTGTGTCTACACCCTCCATGTGTGCACACCCTCCATGTGTCGACGCTCTCCATGTGTCGACGCTCACCATGTGTCGACACCCCTCGATGTGTCGACGCCCTCTATGTGTCGACGTCCTCCACGTGTCGACACCCTCCATGTGTCGATGCCTTCCATGTGTCGACGGCCTCCATGTGTCGATGCCCTCCATGTGTCGACACCATCCATGTGTCGACGTCCTCGATGTGTCGACATCCTCTATGTGTCGACGCCCGCCATGTGTCATCACCATACATGTGTCGACGCCCTCTATGTGTCGACGCCCTCTATGTGTCGATGCCCTCCATGTGTCGATGCACTCCATGTGTCGACACCGTCCATGTGTCGACGTCCTCGATTTGTCGACGTCCTCTATGTGTCGACGTTCTCAATGTGTCGACACCTTATGTGTATCGACGCCCTCTATGTGTCAATGCAATCCATGTCTTGACGCCCTCCATGTGTCGACGCCCTCCATGTGTCGACGCCCTTCATGTGTCGACGCCCTTCATGTGTCGACACCATCCATGTGTCAACGCCCTTCATGTGTCGACGCTCTTCATGTGTCGACACCCTCCATGTGTCGACGCCCTCCATGTGTCGACCCCCTCCATGTGTCGACACCCTAAATATGTCGACGCCCTCCATGTGTTGACACCTTTCCATGTGTTGACGCCCTCTATGTGTCAACGTCCTCCATGTGTCGACGCCCTCCATGTGTCGACGTCCTCTATGTGTCGATGCCCTCCATGTTTCGACGCTCTCCATGTGTCGAAGCCCTCCATATGTCGACGTCCTTCATGTGTCGACGCTCTCCATGTGTCGACGCCCTCCATATGTCGACGTCCTCCATGTGTCGACACCACCCATGTGTCGACACCACCCATGTGTCGACACCACCCATGTGTCGACACCTTTCCATGTGTTGACGCCCTCTATGTGTCAACGTCCTCCATGTGTCGACGCCCTCCATGTGTCGACGTCCTCCATGTGTCGACGCCCTCCATGTTTCGACGCTCTCCATGTGTCGAAGCCCTATATATGTCGACGTCCTCCATGTGTCGAAGCTCTCCATGTGTCGACGCCTTCCATATGTCGACGTCCTCTATGTGTCAACACCCTCTATGGGTCGACGCCCTCAATGTGTCGACGCCGTTCCATGTGTCGACGCCCTCCATGTGTCAACATCCTCCATGTGTCAACGCTCACCATGTGTCGACGCCCTCCATGTATCAATGTCCTCCATGTGTCGACGCCGTTCCATGTGTCGACGCCCTCCATGTGTCAACATCCTCCATGTGTCAACGCTCACCATGTGTCGACGCCCTCCATGTATCAATGTCCTCCATGTGTCGACGCCCTCCATGTGTCGACGCTCTCCACGTGTCGATACCCCTCCATGTGTCTACACCCTCGATGTGTCGACACCTCCATGTGTCGACGCTCTCCATGTGTCGACGCTCACCATGTGTCGACACCCCTCGATGTGTCGACGCCCTCTATGTGTCGACGTCCTCCACGTGTCGACACCCTCCATGTGTCGATGCCTTCCATTTGTCGACGGCCTCCATGTGTCGATGCCCTCCATGTGACGACACCATCCATGTGTCGACGTCCTCGATGTGTCGACATCCTCTATGTGTCGACGCCCGCCATGTGTCATCACCCTACGTGTGTCGACGCCCTCTATGTGTCGATGCCCTCCATGAGTCGATACCCTCCATGTTTCGATGCTCTCTACGTGTCGACACCCCTCTATGTGTCTACACCCTCCATGTGTCGACGCTCTCCATGTTTCGACCCTCACCATGTGTCGACACCCCTAAATGTTTCGACGCCCACTATGTGTCGACGTCCTAAATGTGTCGACACCCACCATGTTTCGATGCCCTCCATGTGTCGATGCACTCCATGTGTCGACACCGTCCATGTGTCGACGTCCTCGATTTGTCGACGTCCTCTATGTGTCGACGTTCTCAATGTGTCGACACCTTATTTGTATCGACGCCCTCTATGTGTCAATGCAATCCATGTGTTGACGCCCTCCATGTGTCGACGCCCTCCATGTGTCGACGCCCTTCATGTGTCGACGCCCTTCATGTGTCGACACCATCCATGTGTCAACGCCCTTCATGTGTCGACGCCCTTCATGTGTCGACACCCTCCATGTGTCGACGCCCTCCATATGTCGAAGCCCTCTATGTCTCGACGCCCTCCATGTGTCGACGCCCTCTACGAGTCGACGCCCTCCATGTGCCGACGCCCTCCATGTGTCGACGTTTTCAATGTGTCGACACCCCTCCATGTGTCGATGCCCTCCATGTGTCGACACCATCCATGTGTCGACGTCCTCGATGTGTCGACATCCTCTATGTGTCGACGCCCGCCATGTGTCATCACCATACATGTGTCGACGCCCTCTATGTGTCGACGCCCTCTATGTGTCGATGCCCTCCATGTGTCGATGCACTCCATGTGTCGACACCGTCCATGTGTCGACGTCCTCGATTTGTCGACGTCCTCTATGTGTCGACGTTCTCAATGTGTCGACACCTTATGTGTGTCGACGTACTCTATGTGTCAATGCAATCCATGTCTTGACGCCCTCCATGTGTCGACGCCCTCCATGTGTCGACGCCCTTCATGTGTCGACGCCCTTCATGTGTCGACACCATCCATGTGTCAACGCCCTTCATTTGTCGACGCTCTTCATGTGTCGACACCCTCCATGTGTCGACGCCCTCCATGTGTCGACCCCCTCCATGTGTCGACACCCTAAATATGTCGACGCCCTCCATGTGTCGACACCTTTCCATGTGTTGACGCCCTCTATGTGTCAACGTCCTCCATGTGTCGACGCCCTCCATGTGTCGACGTCCTCTATGTGTCGATGCCCTCCATGTTTCGACGCTCTCCATGTGTCGAAGCCCTCCATATGTCGACGTCCTTCATGTGTCGACGCTCTCCATGTGTCGACGCCCTCCATATGTCGACGTCCTCCATGTGTCGACACCCTCTATGTGTCGACACCACCCATGTGTCGACACCACCCATGTGTCGACACCACCCATGTGCCGACACCACCCATGTGTCGACACCACCCATGTGTCGACACCTTTCCATGTGTTGACGCCCTCTATGTGTCAACGTCCTCCATGTGTCGACGCCCTCCATGTGTCGACGTCCTCCATGTGTCGACGCCCTCCATGTTTCGACGCTCTCCATGTGTCGAAGCCCTATATATGTCGATGTCCTCCATGTGTCGAAGCTCTCCATGTGTCGACGCCTTCCATATGTCGACGTCCTCTATGTGTCAACACCCTCTATGGGTCGACGCCCTCAATGTGTCGACGCCGTTCCATGTGTCGACGCCCTCCATGTGTCAACATCCTCCATGTGTCAACGCTCACCATGTGTCGACGCCCTCCATGTATCAATGTCCTCCATGTGTCGACGCCGTTCCATGTGTCGACGCCCTCCATGTGTCAACATCCTCCATGTGTCAACGCTCACCATGTGTCGACGCCCTCCATGTATCAATGTCCTCCATGTGTCGACGCCCTCCATGTGTCGACGCTCTCCACGTGTCGATACCCCTCCATGTGTCTACACCCTCGATGTGTCGACACCTCCATGTGTCGACGCTCTCCATGTGTCGACGCTCACCATGTGTCGACACCCCTCGATGTGTCGACGCCCTCTATGTGTCGACGTCCTCCACGTGTCGACACCCTCCATGTGTCGATGCCTTCCATTTGTCGACGGCCTCCATGTGTCGATGCCCTCCATGTGACGACACCATCCATGTGTCGACGTCCTCGATGTGTCGACATCCTCTATGTGTCGACGCCCGCCATGTGTCATCACCCTACGTGTGTCGACGCCCTCTATGTGTCGATGCCCTCCATGAGTCGATACCCTCCATGTGTCGACACCCTCCATGTGTCTGCACCATCCATGTGTCGACACCTTCCATGTGTCGACGCTCTCCATGTGTCGTCGCTCACCATGTTTCGACACCCCTTCATGTGTCGACGCCCTCTATGTGTCGAGGTCCTCCATGTGTCGACACCCTCCATGTGTCGACGCCCTCCATGTGTCGACGCCCTTCATGTATCGACACCCTCCACGTGTCGACGACCCTTCATGTGTCGACGCCCTCTATGTGTCGACGCCCTCCATTTGTCGACACCCTCAATGTGTCGAGGCCCTCCATATGTCGAAGCTCTCCATGTGTCGACGCCCTCCATGTGTCGACGCCCTCCACGAGTCGACGCCCTCCATGTGTCGACGCCCTCCACGAGTCGACGCCCTCCATGTGTCGACGCCCTCCATGTGTCAACACCATCCATGTGTCGACGTCCCCGATTTGTCGACGTCCTCTATGTGTCGACGCCCTCCAAGTGTCGATACCCTATGTATGTCCACGCCCTCTATGTGTCAACGCCATCCATGTGTCGACGCCCTGCATGTGTCGACTCCCTCCATGTGTCGACGCCCTTCATGTGTCGACGCCCTCCATGTGTTGACGCCCTCAATGTGTTGACGCCCTCCATGTGTCGACGCCCTCCATGTGTCGACGCCCTACATTTGTCGACACCCTCCATGTGTCGTCGCCCTCCATGTGTCAACGCCCACCATGTGTCGACACCCTCCATGCGTCGACGCTCTCCATGTGTCGACACCCCTCTATGTGTCGACGCCTTCCATGTGTCGATTCCCTCAATGTGTCGACACCCGCTATGTGTCGACACCATCCATGTGTCGATGTCCTCGATGTGCCAACTTTCTCCATGTGTCGACACCCTCCATGTGTCGACGTCCTCCATGTGTCGACGCCCTCCATGTGTCGATGCCCTACATGTGTCGACATCATCCATGTGTCGACGTCTTCCATGTGTCGACGCCTTCCATGTGTCGATTCCCTCAATGTGTCGATACCTGCTATGTGTCGACGCGCTCCATGTGTCGACGCCCTCCATGTATCGACACCATCCATGTGTAGACGTTCTAAATGTGTCGACATCCTCTGTGTCGACGCCCTCCATGTGTCGACGCAATCCATGTGTCGACACCCTCCATGCGTCGACGCTCTCCATGTGTCGACACCCCTCCATTTGTCGACGCCTTCCATGTGTCGATTCCCTCAATGTGTCGACACCCGCTATGTGTCGACGCGCTGCATGTGTCAACGCTCTCCATGTTTCGATGCCCTCCATGTGTCGACGCCCTCCATGTGTCGACGTCCTCCATGTGTCGACAACCTCCATGCGTCGACACATGAAGGGCGTCGACAACCTCCATGTGCCGACACCCTTCATGTGTCGACGCTCTCCATGTGTCGACGCTCTCCATGTGTCGACACCCCTCCATGTGTCGACGCCACCATGTGTCGACACCCTCCATGTATCGACCCTATCCATGTGTCGACAACCCTCCATGTGTCTACGCCCTCTATGTGTCGACGTTCTCCATGTGTCGACACCCTCCATGTGTCGACGGCCTCGATGTGTCGACGTTCTCCATGTGTCGACGCCCACCATGAGTCGATGCCCTCCGTGTGTCGACACCATCCATGTGTCGCCGTCTTCCCATGTGTCGACGGCCGACATGTGTAGACACCTCCCCATTGGCCGAAGCCCTCTATTTGTCGACGCCCTCCATGTGTCGATGCCTTCCATGTGTCGACACCATCCGCGTGTCGACGTCCTCCATGTGTCGACGTCCTCCATGTGTCGACGTCCTCCATGTGTCGACACCTCTCCATTTGTCGACCCTCCATATGTCGAAATCCTCCATGTGTCGACACCTCTCCATTGTGTCGACTCCCTCTATGTGTCGTCGTCCTCCATGTGTCGACACCCTACATATGTGGATGTGTCGACGCCCTCCATGTGTCGGCATTCTCCATGTGTCGATGCCCTCCATGTATCGACACCATCCATGTGTCGACGTTCTCGATGTGCCAACTTCCTCCATGTGTCGATGCCCTCCATGTGTCGACACCCTACATGAGTCCACGCCCTCCATGTGTCGACACCCTCTGTGTCTCGACGCCCTCCATGTGTCGACCCCCTCCATGTGTCGACTCCCTCTATATGTCGACACCCTCGATGTGTCGACGCCCTACATGTGTCGACGCCCTCCATGTGTCAACGCCCTCCATGTCTCGACGCCCTCCATTTGTCAACACCCTCCATGTGTCGACGCCCTCCATGTGTAGACACCCTCCATGTGTCGACACCCCTCCATGCGTCGACGACTCTCTGTGTTTCGACACCCCTCCATGTGTCGACGCCGTTCTATGTTTCGACACCATCCATGTGTCGACGCCCTTCATGTGTCGACGCCCTCCATGTGTCGACGCCCTCCATGTGTCGACACCCTCCATGTGTCGACGCCCTCCATGTGTCGACGCCCTCCATGTGGCAACACCCTCCATGTGTCGACGCTCTCCACGTGTCGATACCACTCCATGTGTCTACACCCTCCATGTGTCGACACCCTCCATGTGTCGACGCCCTCCATGTGTCGACGCTCACCATGTGTCGACACCCCTCTATGTGTCAACGCCCTCTATGTGTCGACGCCCTCCATGAGTCGATGCCCTCCATGTGTCGATGCCCTCCATGTGTCGACGTCCTCGATGTGTTGACGTCCCCTATGTGTCGACGCCCTCCATGTGTCGACACAATCCATTTTTCGACGTTCTCCATGTGTCGACGTCCCCTATGTGTCGACGCCCTCCATGTGTCAACACCCTCCATGTGTCGACGCCCTCCATGTGTCAACACCCTCCATATGTCAACACCCTCCATGTGTCGACCCTCACCATGTGTCAACACCCTCCATGTGTCGACGCCCTCCATGTGTCGACGCCCTCCATGTGTCAACACCCTCCATGTGTCGACACCCCTCCATGTGTCAACACCCTCCATGTGTCGACGCCCTCTATGTGTCGACACCCTCCATGTGTCGACACCCTCCATGTGTCAACGCCTTAAATGTGTCGACGCCTTCCATGTGTCGACACCCTCCATGTGTCAACGCCTTAAATGTGTCGACGCCCTCCATGTGTCGGCACCGTAAATGTGTCGACACCCCTCCATGTGTCGACGCCCTCTGTGTGTCGACACCCCTCCATGTGTTGACGTCCTCCATGTGTCGACACCCTCTATGTGTCGACGCCCTCTATGTATCAACACCATCCATGTGTCGACACCCTCCATGTGTCTACACCCTCCATGTGTCGACACCCTCCATTTGTCGACGCTCTCCATGTGTCGTCGCTCACCATGTTTCGACACCCCTTCATGTGTCGACGCCCTCTATGTGTCGAGGTCCTCCATGTGTCGACACCCTCCATGTGTCGACGCCCTCCATGTGTCGACGCCCTCCATGTGTCGACGCCCTTCATGTATCGACACCCTCCATGTGTCGACGACCCTTCATGTGTCGACGCCCTCTATGTGTCGACGCCCTCCATGTGTCGACACCCTCAATGTGTCGAGGGCCTCCATATGTCGAAGCCCTCCATGTGTCGACGCCCTCCATGTGTCGACGCCCTCCACGAGTCGACGCCCTCCATGTATCGACTCCCTCCATGTGTCGACGCCCTCCATGTGTTGACGCCCTCAATGTGTTGACGTCCTCCATGTGTCGACGCCCTCCATGTGTCGACGCCCTACATTTGTCGACACCCTCCATGTGTCGTCGCCCTCCATGTGTCAACGCCCACCATGTGTCGACACCCTCCATGCGTCGACGCTCTCCATGTGTCGACACCCCTCTATGTGTCGACGCCTTCTATGTGTCGATTCCCTCAATGTGTCGACACCCGCTATGTGTCGACACCATCCATGTGTCGATGTCCTCGATGTGCCAACTTTCTCCATGTGTCGACACCCTCCATGTGTCGACGTCCTCCATGTGTCGACGCCCTCCATGTGTCGATGCCCTACATGTGTCGACGTCCTCCATGTGTCGACGCCCTCCATGTGTCGATGCCCTACATGTGTCGATGCCCTACATGTGTCGACATCATCCATGTGTCGACGTCTTCCATGTGTCGACGCGCTCCATGTGTCGACGCCCTCCATGTATCGACACCATCCATGTGTAGACGTTCTAAATGTGTCGACGTCCTCTGTGTCGACGCCCTCCATGTGTCGACGCAATCCATGTGTTGACACCCTCCATGCGTCGACGCTCTCCATGTGTCGACACCCCTCCATGTGTCGACGCCTTCCATGTGTCGATTCCCTCAATGTGTCGACACCCGCTATGTGTCGACGCGCTGCATGTGTCAACGCTCTCCATGTTTCGATGTCCTCCATGTGTCGACGCCCTCCATGTGTCGACGTCCTCCATGTGTCGACAACCTCCATGCGTCGACACATGAAGGGCGTCGACAACCTCCATGTGCCGACACCCTCCATGTGTCGACGCTCTCCATGTGTCGACGCTCTCCATGTGTCGACACCCCTCCATGTGTCGACGCCACCATGTGTCGACACCCTCCATGTATCGACCCTATCCATGTATCGACAACCCTCCATGTGTCTACGCCCTCTATGTGTCGACGTTCTCCATGTGTCGACACCCTCCATGTGTCGATGGACTCGATGTGTCGACGTTCTCCATGTGTCGACGCCCACCATGAGTCGATGCCCTCGATGTGTCGACACCATCCATGTGTCGCCGTCTTCCCATGTGTCGACGGCCTACATGTGTAGACACCTCCCCATTGGCCGAAGCCCTCTATTTGTCGACGCCCTCCATGTGTCGATGCCTTCCATGTGTCGACACCATCCGTGTGTCGACGTCCTCCATGTGTCGACGTCCTCCATGTGTCGACGTCCTCCATGTGTCGACACCTCTCCATTTGTCGACACTCCATATGTCGAAATCCTCCATGTGTCGACACCTCTCCATTTGTCGACACTCCATATGTCGAAATCCTCCATGTGTCGACACCTCTCCATTGTGTCGATTCCCTCTATGTGTCGTCGTCCTTCATGTGTCGACACCCTACATATGTGGATGTGTCGACGCCCTCCATGTGTCGGCATTCTCCATGTGTCGATGCCCTCCATGTATCGACACCATCCATGTGTCGACGTTCTCGATGTGCCAACTTCCTCCATGTGTCGATGCCCTCCATGTGTCGACACCCTACATGAGTCCACGCCCTCCATGTGTCGACACCCTCTATGTGTTGACGTCCTCCATGTGTCGACCCCCTCCATGTGTCGACGCCCTCTATATGTCGACACCCTCGATGTGTCGACGCCCTACATGTGTCGACGCCCTCCATGTGTCAACGCCCTCCATGTCTCGACGCCCTCCATTTGTCAACACCCTCCATGTGTCGACGCCCTCCATGTGTTGACACCCTCCATGTGTCGACACCCCTCCATGCGTCGACGACTCTCTGTGTTTCGACACCCCTCCATGTGTCGACGCCGTTCCATGTTTCGACACCATCCATGTGTCGACGCCCTTCATGTGTCGACGCCCTCCATGTGTCGACGCCCTCCATGTGTCGACACCCTCCATGTGTCGACAACCTCAATGTATCAACGCCCTCCATGTGTCGACGCCCTCCATGTGTCGACGCCCTCCATGTGTCGACGCCCTCCATGTGGCAACACCCTCCATGTGTCGACGCTCTCCACGTGTCGATACCACTCCATGTGTCTACACCCTTCATGTGTCGACACCCTCCATGTGTCGACGCCCTCCATGTGTCGACGCTCACCATGTGTCGACACCCCTCTATGTGTCAACGCCCTCTATGTGTCGACGCCCTCCATGTGTCGATGCCCTCCATGTGTCGATGCCCTCCATGTGTCGACGTCCTCGATGTGTCGACGTCCCCTATGTGTCGACGCCCGTCATGTGTCGTCACCCTACGTGTGTCGACGCCCTCTATGTGTCGACGCCCTCCATGTGTTGACACCCTCCATGTGTCGACGCTCTCCATGTGTCGACCCTCACCATGTGTCGACACCCCTCCATGTGTCGACGCCCACTATGTGTCGACGTCCTAAATGTGTCGACACCCTTCATGTGTCGATGCCTTCCATGTGTCGATGCCCTCCATGTGTCGACACCATCCATGTGTCGCCCACTATGTGTCGACGTCCTCGATTTGTCGACGTCCTCTATGACGTCCTCTCATTTTCGACACCCTATGCGTGTCGACGCCCTCCATGTGTCGACGCCCTCCATGTGTTTACGCCCTTCATGTGTCGACACCCTCCATGTGTCGACGCCTTTCACGTGTCGACGCCCTCTATGTGTCGACGCCCTCCATGTGTCGACACCCCCATGTGTCGACGCCCTCCATATGTCGAAGCCCTCCATGTGTCGACGCCCTCCACGAGTCGACGCCCTCCATGTGTCGACGTCCTCAATGTGTCGACACCCCTCCATGTGTCGATGCCTTCCATGTGTCGACGCTCTCCATGTTTCGATGCCCTCCATGTGTCGATGCCCTCCATGTGTCGACACCATCCATGTGTCGACGTCCTCGATTTGTCGACGTCCTCTCTGTGTCGACAACCTCCATGTGTCGATACCCTATGTGTGTCCACGCCCTCTATGTGTCAACGCCATCCATGTGTCGACGCCCTACATGTGTCGACGCCCTCCATGTGTTGACGCCCTCAATGTGTTGACGCTCTCCATGTGTCGACGCCCTCCATGTGTCGACGCCCTACATGTGTCGACACGATCCATGTGTCGACGCCCTCCATGTGTCAACGCCCTCCGTGTGTCGAAAGCCCCCATGTGTCGACGCCCTCCATGTGTCGACGCCCTCCATGTGTCGACGTCCTCCATGTGTCGACGCCCTCTATGTGTCGACACCCTCCATGTGTCAACGCCCTCCATGTGTCGACGCCATGGTGTCGACGCCCTCTATGTGTCGATACCCTCCATGTGTCGACGGTCTCCATGTGTCGACGCCCTCCATGTGTCGGCGCAATCTATGTGTCGACGCCCTCCATGTCGACATCGACACCATGGCGTCGACACATGGAGGGCGTGTTAGAATTATTAATGTTACTTTTTCGGTCATATTTATTAATATATGTTTACAAGAAAGACTGCTACCAAAATATGCTAATATTAAAACGCACGACCCAGCAGCAAGGAATCTAGCTTTCACGATAAAATTTCGCCAAGATCTGATTCGAAATCAGATACACAAGGCTGAAAATGAAATCAAAGACAACTAAACGTAACTACTTCATGCTAGAAACAAATGGAGAAACAGCAACATCGACGAAAAACTCCGCACTCGTATCGAGCAACACCTCGACATCCTCACAGATCGACATCACCTCAGCACCAAAACCAGGATAGTCAAGAAACTAACAACATTATATGGAGGACCTATGGCAATTCCACGACCAAGAGATGGCTTCCTGAACCTTGCTGGAATCAACCTCACTGAGGACTAAGTCACTCTCCTAAATCTGGGTATAAACTGTCACGTTATGTCCAGACCAAGTGAGATGGCCCGGAAAGTGGAGTTGGAGATCCTGTTGGACGACATATTCGACCTCGAGACACAAAAGAAGGTCACTACCAAAGATACCTTGCAAGCAGAACTTATTGCGGAAGGAGGAAAGAATCGAGGCAACTACAGAAGCACCATACTGTCCCCCGTGCTCAAAGCGGCAGCTAAGAGCCTTCGTGAGAACAAGGAGATAGTCGTCAGGAGAGGTGACAAGTCGCCAATATATGTCATTCTTAAAAAAGACGAATATCTGGCGAAAATGAACCTCATACTCTCTGACCAAACTAAATTCCAAAGGGTAATTAAGGACACTACAGCCGAATTGAGAGCAAAGGTCAACAAATTGATCGAAACTGTGAACACCAAGAAATCCGGACTCCACCTGCCAAAGATTATTGGGGAATACAAACCTGGATACGCGTATGGAAATGTCAAGACACATAACCCTGGAAACCCACTTCGGCCAATCATCAGCCAGATACCCACACCCATGTACAGACTGGCGAAGCGACTCAACGGCTTGCTGACTCCTTATGTCCTGAAGTTCCCAAAGGAATTTGTTGACTTACTGCAGGGAACACGGCCCACAGGGATAAGAGCCTCGTTGGACGTAGAATCACTGTTTATCAACGTACCTGTGGATGAAACAATCGGGATGATAGCGGACAGAGTGTATCGTGATCCAGCCTGTACTCCTCTTCACATACCAGAAAACATTCTAAGGAAACTACTCCAAGCTTGTACTAAAGAGGCACCCTTCTTGAGCCCGGATGGGCACATGTATAAGCAAGCAGATGGGGTCGCCATGGGTTCTCCCCTAGGTGTCCTGTTTGCGAACTTCTACATGGGTACCATCGAACAAAAGGTCTTAGTCGACATGAACTTGAAACGGGCCATAAACTGCAGGTATGATGACGACATTTTTACACAGGTACCTGATGTTAGACATCTGCAGGAGCTGAAGGTGGCATTTGAGCGAAATTCTATGTTGCGTTTTACTTACGAGATGGAGAAGGATGGGAAGCTGCCCTTTCTAGATGTAACAGTCATGGAAAGGAGCGGATGTTTCCACACTGCAGTCTACACTAAGGAAGCAAACATAGGAATGTGCCTCAATGCCAACAGTGACTGCCCAGACAGGTACAAGAGGAGTGTTGTTAACGCTTATGTCGACAATGCTCTCAGCCACAGCTCAGGATGGAAGCAAGTCGATGAAGAACTCTGTCGGGTAAGGCAGGTCCTAGTCAACAACAGCTTCTCCAATGGTTTCGTTGAAGACATCATAAGAAGGAAGGTGAAACGCCATGCAACCTCTGAAGAGACAACTAACACAACACCTGTACCCCCTATTAGACTATTTTACAGGAACTTCTTTTCCACAGCTCTTAAAATGGAGGAAAGGGTCCTGAAAGATATTGTTAATAGGAACGTTATCCCTACAGACAAAAATCAGAAGATACAATGGACGATTTACTATAAAACCAAAAAAACGGCCAATCTACTCATGAGAAACTCTCCAGACACAAAGCAGAACGCTTTAAAAGAGACCAATGTCGTCTATGCCTTCAAATGCCCACTTGGGGATTGTAAGCCTCAAAGAACTCAGTATATAGGCAAGACAACAACATCTCTTTCCAGGCGATTAACGATGCATAAGCAACAGGGCTCCATTAAGGAACATATAATCTCTTCCCACAACCAGAGAAGTCTTAACAAAGAACACAGAAATCATCGACAGATACAGCGATAGCAGGCGGCTTGATATCTGCGAGGCACTACACATCAAGAAGTCAACACCAGCAATCAACAGTCAATTAATGCACAACTATATTCTACCCACTTCAAGACTTCGCATCAATATAGAAGCATAAAAAAATATGGGCCAATAGGCCCTTTGCAGTTACTTCCATTCTTTTTTTAAAACTTACCCAATATCATACCCATTGTTTCGTGTTCTGTCTTGTGTTTTCACCTCATCCAAAACTGTTGTAACATATCACCTCACCCAAATGCAGTTATACATAATGAAAGCCATTCAAATTATAGCATAGTAGGACTCTGTTTAGTGTTTGCAGGTTATAGTTGTGTGTGTGTAAACTTAAGGCTTTGAAAATGTAATAAGTTATTACGAAACGCGTTCAAGTGTCACGTCAGACTAGAAATAAAAATGAATTTTGGAGAATTGATTTTTCAATTACCATCTACAGTGAAAAGAAACATAAGAAATATTGAGAAAATTCGTGTTAGAATTATTAATATTACTTTTTCGGTCATATTTAATAATATATGTTTACAAGAAAGACTGCTACCAAAATATACTAATATATATATATATATATATATATATATATATATATATATATATATATATATATATATATATATATATATATATATATATATATTTATATATGTATGTATAATGTTAATAATATATTAAAGAAGAAAAAGAGTATGAACACTCACACTGGACGTTGAGGTTGAGAGCGTTGCTCTGGCCGTCACCCTCCTGGTTACTACCGAGGCAGGTGTACAAGCCACGCATGTCGGCCGTCACGTTGTGGAGCCGCAGGGTGGTGTTGGTCGCCTGCGTCCCCCACTCCGCCCGTCGCAGCGGTCGCCCCTGCACCCAGAGACAGAAATATGCATTTAACTTCTCAAAATTAGTGACCTCGGGGCAGATTTACGAAGCAGTTACGCAAACATTTACGAACCTGTCCATCTTTTCTCAAAATTGGCGGCTGTGTTTACAATTATTGAACAGTTAATGAGCTCCGAAGCACCAGGAGGCTGTTTGTAACAATAACAAATGTTGATTGCGAAATTTTCAGGCTAGTAAACTGTTCAATATATGTAACCAAAGCCGTCAAAGATAGAGTCAAGATGTACACGTTCGTAAGTATTTGCGTAACGGCTTTGTGAATCCGGGTCCAGGTTTTGGGTTTTGCAAATATAATTTTAGTTTAACGTGTGTCGATGTGTGTAGCCAATTGGGTTGGAGTACGTGTAAGTGTTCTAATCGCTACATGTGCAAACATACATGCGCAAATATTTACAAGTTCAAACACACACACACACACACACACACACACACACACACACACACACACACACACACACACACACACACACACACACACACACACACACACACACAAACACACACACACACACACACACACACACACACACACACACACACACACACACACACACACACACACACAAACACACACACACACACACACACACACACACACACACACACACACACACACACACACACACACACACACACAAGAGAAGCAGAGAAAAATTTTGAAAATGATATAGCAAACAAAGCCAAGACCGAACCAAAGCTACTCCACAGTCACATCAGAAGGAAAACAACAGTGAAAGAACAGGTATTGAAACTTAGAACAGGCGAGGACAGGTATACAGAGAATGACAGAGAGGTGTGTGAGGAACTCAACAAGAGGTTCCAGGAGGTCTTCACAATAGAACAGGGTGAGGTCACTGTGTTAGGAGAAAGGGAGGTAAACCAGGCGGCCTTGGAGGAGTTCGAAATTACGAGAGAGGAGGTCAAGAGACACCTGCTGGATCTGGATGTTAGAAAGGCTGTTGGTCCAGATGGGATCTCACCATGGGTACTGAAAGAGTGTGCAGAGGCACTTTGCCTGCCACTCTCCATAGTGTATAGTAAGTCACTAGAGACGGGAGACCTACCAGAAATATGGAAGACGGCGAATGTGGTCCCAATATACAAAAAGGGCGACAGACAAGAGGCACTGAACTACAGGCCAGTGTCCTTGACTTGTATACCATGCAAGGTGATGGAGAAGATCGTGAGAAAAAACCTGGTAACACATCTGGAGAGAAGGGACTTCATGACAAATCGCCAACATGGATTCAGGGAGGGTAAATCTTGCCTTACAGGCTTGATAGAATTCTACGATCAGGTGACACAGATTAAGCAAGAAAGAGAGGGCTGGGCGGACTGCATTTTCGGTGAGGGGTGAGACCTCCGATTGGCGTGAAGTCACCAGTGGAGTCCGACAGGGCTCTGTACTCGGTCCTATCTTGTTTCTGATATATGTAAATGATCTCCCGGAGGGTATCGATTCATTTCTCTCAATGTTTGCGGACGATGCTAAAATTATGAGAAGGATTAAAACAGAAGAGGACTGTTTGAGGCTTCAAGAAGACCTAGACAAGCTGAAGGAATGGTCGAACAAATGGTTGTTAGAGTTTAACCCAACCAAATGTAATGTAATGAAGATAGGTGTAGGGAGCAGGAGGCCAGATACAAGGTATCATCTGGGAGAGGAAATTCTTCAGGAGTCAGAGAAGGAAAAAGACTTGGGGGTTGATATCACGCCAGACCTGTCTCCTGCAGCACATATCAAGCGGATAACATCAGCGGCATATGCCAGGCTGGCCAACATACGAACGGCATTCAGAAACTTGTGTAAAGAATCATTCAGAACTTTGTATACCACATATGTCAGGCCAATCCTGGAGTATGCAGCCCCAGCATGGAGTCCATATCTAGTCAAGGATAAGACTAAACTGGAAAAGGTTCAAAGGTTTGCCACCAGACTAGTACCCGAGCTGAGAGGTATGAGCTACGAGGAGAGACTACGGGAATTAAACCTCACTTCGCTGGAAGACAGAAGAGTTAGGGGGGACATGATCACCACATTCAAGATTCTGAAGGGGATTGATAGGGTAGATAAAGACAGTCTATTTAACACAAGGGGCACACGTACTAGGGGACACAGGTGGAAACTGAGTGCCCAAATGAGCCACAGAGATATTAGAAAGAACTTTTTTAGTGTCAGAGTGGTTGACAAATGGAATGCATTAGGAAGTGATGTGGTGGAGGCTGACTCCATACACAGTTTCAAGTGTAGATATGACAGAGCCCGATAGGCTCAGGAATCTGTACACCTGTTGATTGACGGTTGAGAGGCGGGACCAAAGAGCCAGAGCTCAACCCCCGCAAACACAACTAGGTGAGTACAACTAGGTAGGTGAGTACACACACACACACACACACACACACACACACCAACCCCTGTCAGCCACCCTCCCTAAGTACCCACCTAAGGCACCCTCCCCCCACCAACCCCCCTTCTCCCACTCACCCCCCTCCTCCCACTCACTCCTCCCCCCCGGACCTCCCTTCTCCCCCATCCCCCAAGCAATCCCTTCTCCCACATGCCCTCCCGTCTCTCCCACCCACAAGCTCTCCGTTCTCCCCCGCCCCCCTAAGCCCACCACTCTTCCCCACCCCACCTAAGCCTTCCCCTCTCCACCACTCCCCAAAACCCTCCCCTCTTCCTCACCCACCTCAGCCTTCCCTTTACCCCCACGGCTGTTGGGCCGGACGGAATCTCACCATGGGTATTGAAAGGGTGTGCAGGAGCACTTTGTTTGCCACTCTCCATAGTGTATAGTAGGTCACTGGAAACGGGAGACCTACCAGAAATGTGGAAGATGGCTAATGTAGTCCCAATATACAAAAAGGGTGACAGACAAGAGGCACTGAACTACAGGCCAGTGTCCTTAACTTGTATACCATGCAAGGTGATGGAGAAGATTGTGAGAAAAAACCTAGTAACACATCTGGAGAGAAGAGACTTCGTGACAACCCATCAACATGGGTTCAGGGAGGGTAAATCTTGCCTTACAGGCTTAATTGAATTCTACGATCAGGTGATAAAGATTAAGCAAGAAAGAGAAGGATGGGCGCACTGCATTTTTTTTGACTGTCGGAAAGCCTTTGACACAGTACCCCATAGAAGACTGATGCATAAGTTGGAGAAACAGGCAGGAGTAACTGGTAGGGCGCTCCAGTGGATAAGGGAGTACCTAAGCAATAGGAAGCAGAGAGTTACAGTGAGGGGGTGAGACCTCAGATTGGCGTGAAGTCATCAGTGGAGTCCCACAGGGCTCTGTCCTCGGACCTATCCTGTTTCTGATGTACGTAAATGATCTCCCAGAGGGTATAGACTAATTCCTCACAATGTTTGCTGACGACGCCAAAATTATGAGAAGGATTAAGACAGAGGAGGACAGCTTGAGGCTTCAAGAAGAGTTGGACAAGCTGCAGGAATGGTCGAATAAATGATTGTTAGAGTTTAACCCAAGCAAATGTAATGTAATGAAGATAGGTGTAGGGAGCAGGAGACCAGATACATGGTATCATTTGGGAGATGAAATCCTGCAAGAGTCAGAGAGAGAGAAAGGCCTGGGGGTTGATATCACGCCAGACCTGTCCCCCAGAAGCTCATATCAGGAGGATAACATCAGCGGCATATGCCAGTTTGGCTTACATAAGAACGGCCTTTAGAAACTTGTGTAAGGAATCTTTCAGAACTTTATATACCACATATGTTAGACCAATCCTGGAGTATGCGGCTCCAGCATGGAGTCCATATCTAGTCAAGCATAAGATTAAACTTGAAAAGGTTGAAAGATTTGCCACCAGACTAGTACCCGAACTGAGGGGTATGAGCTACGAGGAGAGACTACGGGAATTAAACCTCACGTCACTGGGAGACAGAAGAGTTAGAGGGGACATGATCACCCCATACAAGATTCTCAAAGGAATTGATTGGGTAGATAAAGACAGACTTTTTAACACAAGGGGCACACGCACTAGGGGACACAGGTGGAAACTGAGTGCCCAAATGAGCCACAGAGATATTAGAAAGAACTTTTTTAGTGTCAGAGTGGTTGACAAATGGAATGCATTAGGGGGTGATGTGGTGGAGGCTGACTCCATACACAGTTTCAAGTGTAGATATGATAGAGCCCAATACGCTCAGGAACCTGTACACCTGTTGATCGACGGTTGAGAGGCGGGATCAAAGAGCCAGAGCTCAACCCCCGCAAGCACAATTAGGTAAGTACACACACACACACACATACATGCACTCACACACCCCGTGTAGTGCCTTACTTATATAGCATACAAGGTTCCGAAGGATTCCTTACACAGGTTTCTGAAGGCAGTTCTGATGCCTTCAGAAACCTGGCTGGACTGATGCCTTCAATTCAGGCTGGACTGATGCCTTCAGTTCAGGCTGGACTAATGCCTTCAGTTCAGGCTGGACTGATGCCTTCAGTTCAGGCTGGACTGATGCCTTCAGTTCAGGCTGGACTAATGCCTTCAGTTCAGGCTGGACTGATGCCTTCAGTTCAGGCTGGACTAATGCCTTCAGTTCAGGCTGGACTGATGCCTTCAGTTCAGGCTGGACTGATGCCTTCAGTTCAGGCTGGACTGATGCCTTCAGTTCAGGCTGGACTGATGCCTTCAGTTCAGGCTGGACTGATGCCTTCAGTTCAGGCTGGACTGATGCCTTCAGTTCAGGCTGGACTGATGCCTTCAGTTCAGGCTGGACTAATGCCTTCAGTTCAGGCTGGACTGATGCCTTCAGTTCAGGCTGGACTGATGCCTTCAGTTCAGGCTGGACTGATGCCTTCAGTTCAGGCTGGACTCGTATGCGAGTCCAGCCTCGCATACGCCGCCGATACGAACGCATTCGGGTGGGTTATGGGTTGTGATTTCGCTATGTGTAATCCTGTAATGTCATTGTATTCAATAAATATTTCAGTGTTTCTGGTCATTATATCTTAGAGCTGGAGGTCAAGGGGTGGGAGAGGGCGAGTCAACATCCCTCACACTTGCCTAACAATAATCTGAAGTATTGAATGTTACAATGACATGAGTTATTGTTCATTATTCATTTGGCCAGAGGGACATCGAAGGCTGAAGAGATTGGTGAACAAAAAATTGGCCAATTCATTTGTCTCATACTTTTCGTGACGTCAGAAAGTTTAGTGATCCAAGATTTTAAGGTCCGGGTGACTGAAGCTTTCTGACATCATGAGGCATCATCAGACTACTGAACCACCCAGTGTCTGATACCCTGACCGTCCCCCCACCTCGACGCTCCTCTCCCCAGGGCAGTAACGAGAGCATGGCTCGTTACTGTGCATATTGCTAATGAGACTTACGTTATGAAACCAGGTGACGTTATAGACCTTAGGATTGGCCTTGAGGTGACAGGTGAAGGTGACAGAGCCGCCCTCACGAACACCGGCCTCGCCCCCTCCTTCCCCGCTGACGCTGAGGGTGGCCACCGGCACGACTGTGGGCACACACACACACAGTAAACAACATGGAACCAAATATTTCACATGCAAACTATTGACTTTAAAACTTACTTTGTGATTTAGAAACATGAATCAGAGACTCTTTGGCTATTAGGCCCATTGCAGTTTATCATCTTCGATGTTATAAAGATGGCGGGGCAGTATGCTGGTCGTCCCATGTTGGTGCTGAAGACGGTAGACAGTAACAAGGTGATAGCTGGCTGTTGGTACGTGACTGAATTAGTGTGATGTGCAGCGCCTCGTCGACGGCCACTCTTCTACTGTTGCATCTGGTGATTATTTCAGTGTTGCAATCGACAGATACAGTGACAGATGATTGGACATGAGCAAGGCACTGCACAGGAGACAATCCCAGCCAGTCATCAACAGTCTCCTGCCACAATGACACACCGCCATTCTGGACACCAAGGTGCACCTTGCAACATACTCTCTCAGCAAACTTTAAACACAGGAGACGGGTAACCTGTGGTGATCCTATAGGCCGCATGGGACACTTCGTCTCTCTTTACGTTATGTATTGTGAACCTTCAGCCAAACTGTAGTCACTTGTTTTCTGCCTCTGAGATGGTAAACAAAACGAATTCTCTCAGCATCATGCTGTACTAAAACAGAAAAAATACTTCTGGAAGGATGACATTTCATTTTCATTTTTAAATGAAGATCATAATATATATATATATATATATATATATATATATATATATATATATATATATATATATATATATATATATATATATATATATATATATATATATATATATATATATGTATATATATATATATATATATATATATATATATATATATATATATATATATATATATATATATATATATATATATATATATATATATTTTATTAAATATGACCGAAAAAGTAAGATTAATAATTCTAACACGAATTTTCTCAATCTTTCGTACATTACGCTTCACTGTTGGAGGTAAATCAAAAATCACTTCTCCAAAATTCATTTTTATTTCTAGTCTGACGCGACACGGGTGCGTTTCGTAAAACTTATTACATTTTCAAAGACTTCACAAATACACAACTGATTAGAACGTATCTCTGATTTTATATCTACATTTGAGTGAGGTGGGAAGGGTGATGTGGCATTAACACAAGACAGAACAGGAGGGGATATTAATAGGGTATTAAAAGTATCAACACAAGACAGAACAGAAACAATGGGTATTGAATAGAAGTGTTTGTAGAAAGCCTATTGGTCCATATTTCTTGATGCTTCTATGTTGGAGCGGAGTCTTGAGGTGGGTAGAATATAGTTGTGCAATAATTTTCTGTTGATTGCTGGTGTTGACTTCTTGATGTGTAGTGCCTCACAAACGTCAAGCCGCCTGCTATCGCTGTATCTATCGATGATTTCTGTGTTGTTTACTAGGATTTCTCTGGCGATGGTTTGGTTATGGGAAGAGATTATATGTTCCTTAATGGAGCCCTGTTGCTTATGCATCGTTAAACGCCTAGAAAGAGATGTTGTTGTCTTGCCTATATACTGGGTTTTTTGGAGCTTACAGTCCCCAAGTGGGCATTTGAAGGCATAGACGACATTAGTCTCTTTTAAAGCGTTCTGTTTTGTGTCTGGAGAGTTTCTCATGAGTAGGCTAGCCGTTTTTCTGGTTTTATAGTAAATCGTCAGTTGTATCCTCTGATTTTTGTCTGTAGGGATAACGTTTCTATTAACAATATCTTTCAGGACCCTTTCCTCCGTTTTATGAGCTGTGGAAAAGAAGTTCCTGTAAAATAGTCTAATAGGGGGTATAGGTGTTGTGTTAGTTGTCTCTTCAGAGGTTGCATGGCTTTTCACTTTCCTTCTTATGATGTCTTCGATGAAACCATTGGAGAAGCCGTTATTGACTAGGACCTGCCTTACCCTACAGAGTTCTTCGTCGACTTGCTTCCATTCTGAGCTGGGGCTGAGAGCACGGTCGACGTATGCGTTAACAACACTCCTCTTGTACCTGTCAGGGCAGTCGCTGTTGGCATTTAGGCACATTCCTATGTTTGTTTCCTTAGTGTAGACTGCAGTGTGGAAACCTCCGCCCTTTTCCATGACTGTTACATCTAGAAAAGGCAGCTTCCCATCCTTTTCCGTCTCGTAAGTGAAACGCAGCACGGAACTCTGCTCAAATGCCTCCTTCAGCTTCTGCAGATGTCTGACATCAGGTACCTGTGTAAAAATGTCGTCAACATACCTGCAGTATATGGCCGGTTTCAAGTTCATGTCGACTAAGACTTTTTGCTCGATGGTACCCATGTAGAAGTTTGCAAACAGGACACCTAGGGGAGAACCCATGGTGACCCCATCTACTTGCTTATACATGTGCCCATCCGGGCTCAAGAAGGGTGCCTCTTTAGTACAAGCTTAGAGTAGTTTCCTCAGAATACTTTCTGGCATGTCAAGAGGAGTACAGGCTGGATCACGATACACTCTGTCGGCTATCATTCCGATTGTCTCGTCCACAGGTACGTTGGTAAACAGCGATTCTACGTCCAACGAGGCTCTTATCCCTGTGGCCCGTGTGCCCCGCAGTAAGTCCACAAATTCCTTTGGAGACTTCAGGCTGAAGGTGCAAGGAACATAAGGAGTCAGCAGGCCGTTGAGTCGCTTTGCCAGTCTGTACGTGGGTGTGGGTATCTGGCTAATGATTGGCTGAAGTGGGTTTCCAGGCTTGTGCGTCTTGACATTTCCATACGCATATCCAGGTTTATATTCCCCAATGATCTTTGGCACCTGGATATGCGTATGGAAATGTCAAGACGCACAAGCCTGGAAACCCACTTCGGCCAATCATTAGCCAGATACCCACACCCACGTACAGACTGGCAAAGCGACTCAACGGCCTGCTGACTCCTTATGTTCCTTGCACCTTCAGCCTGAAGTCTCCAAAGGAATTTGTGGACTTACTGCGGGGCACACGGGCCACAGGGATAAGAGCCTCGTTGGACGTAGAATCGCTGTTTACCAACGTACCTGTGGACGAGACAATCGGAATGATAGCCGACAGAGTGTATCGTGATCCAGCCTGTACTCCTCTTGACATGCCAGAAAGTATTCTGAGGAAACTACTCCAAGCTTGTACTAAAGAGGCACCCTTCTTGAGCCCGGATGGGCACATGTATAAGCAAGTAGATGGGGTCGCCATGGGTTCTCCCCTAGGTGTCCTGTTTGCAAACTTCTACATGGGTACCATCGAGCAAAAAGTCTTAGTCGACATGAACTTGAAACCGGCCATATACTGCAGGTATGTTGACGACATTTTTACACAGGTACCTGATGTCAGACATCTGCAGAAGCTGAAGGAGGCATTTGAGCAGAGTTCCGTGCTGCGTTTCACTTACGAGACGGAAAAGGATGGGAAGCTGCCTTTTCTAGATGTAACAGTCATGGAAAAGGGCGGAGGTTTCCACACTGCAGTCTACACTAAGGAAACAAACATAGGAATGTGCCTAAATGCCAACAGCGACTGCCCTGACAGGTACAAGAGGAGTGTTGTTAACGCATACGTCGACCGTGCTCTCAGCCACAGCTCAGAATGGAAGCAAGTCGACGAAGAACTCTGTAGGGTAAGGCAGGTCCTAGTCAATAACGGCTTCTCCAATGGTTTCATCGAAGACATCATAAGAAGGAAAGTGAAAAGCCATGCAACCTCTGAAGAGACAACTAACACAACACCTATACCCCCTATTAGACTATTTTACAGGAACTTCTTTTCCACAGCTCATAAAACGGAGGAAAGGGTCCTGAAAGATATTGTTAATAGAAACGTTATCCCTACAGACAAAAATCAGAGGATACAACTGACGATTTACTATAAAACCAGAAAAACGGCTAGCCTACTCATGAGAAACTCTCCAGACACAAAACAGAACGCTTTAAAAGAGACTAATGTCGTCTATGCCTTCAAATGCCCACTTGGGGACTGTAAGCTCCAAAAAACCCAGTATATAGGCAAGACAACAACATCTCTTTCTAGGCGTTTAACGATGCATAAGCAACAGGGCTCCATTAAGGAACATATAATCTCTTCCCATAACCAAACCATCGCCAGAGAAATCCTAGTAAACAACACAGAAATCATCGATAGATACAGCGATAGCAGGCGGCTTGACGTTTGCGAGGCACTACACATCAAGAAGTCAACACCAGCAATCAACAGCCAATTATTGCACAACTATATTCTACCCACCTCAAGACTCCGCTCCAACATAGAAGCATCAAGAAATATGGACCAATAGGCTTTCTACAAACACTTCTATTCAATACCCATTGTTTCTGTTCTGTCTTGTGTTGATACTTTTAATACCCTATTAATATCCCCTCCTGTTCTGTCTTGTGTTAATGCCACATCACCCTTCCCACCTCACTCAAATGTAGATATAAAATCAGAGATACGTTCTAATCAGTTGTGTATTTGTGAAGTCTTTGAAAATGTAATAAGTTTTACGAAACGCGCCCGTGTCGCGTCAGACTAGAAATAAAAATTAATTTTGGAGAAGTGATTTTTGATTTACCTCCAACAGTGAAGCGTAATGTACGAAAGATTGAGAAAATTCGTGTTAGAATTATTAATCTTACTTTTTCGGTCATATTTAATAAAATATGTCTACAGGAAAGACTGCTACCAAAATATACTAATATATATATATATATATATATATATATATATATATATATATATATATATATATATATATATATATATATATATATATATATATATAAAAGATCCAGCTCTAGAGTCATTGAACTCAACCATGCAGTCATACCCAATATAATGTCTTCAGAAAAGACACACACACACACACACACACACACACACACACACACACACACACACACACACACACACACACACACACACACACACTCCAACAGACACACACAAATACACATACAAAAAGATTAATAATATTCTTTATCATTGTGACGATGGTGGAAGGTAGATACAACATATATGTTAGATATTTACTTAACACATATGTTGAATCTAACTTCCACTATCGTCTCAATGGTTTCAACGTCTTCTGCACCCCGTGTAGTGCCCTCACCCTCCCCTGCACCCCGTGTAGTGCCCACACCCTCCCCTGCACCCCGTGTAGTGCCCACACCCTCCCCTGCACCCCGTGTAGTGCCCACACCCTCCCCTGCACCCCGTGTAGTGCCCACACCCTCCCCTGCACCCCGTGTAGTGCCCTCACCCTCCACTGCAACCCGTGTAGTGCCCACACCCTCTCCTGCACCCCGTGTAGTGCCCACACCCTCTCCTGCACCCCGTGTAGTGCCCACACCTGCCCCTACACCCCGTGTAATGCCCAAACCCAACCCCTGCACCACGTGTAGTGCCCACACCCACCCCTGCACCCCGTATAGTGCCCAAACCCTCCCCTGCACCCTGTGTAGTGCCCACACCCTCCACTGAAACCCGTGTAGTGCCCACACCCTCCCCTGCACCCCGTGTAGTGCCCACATCCTCCCCTGCAACCCGTGTAGTGCCCACACCTGCCCCAACACCCTGTGTAATGCCCAAACCCAACCCCTGCACCACGTGTAGTGCCCACACCCACCCCTGCACCCCGTGTAGTGCTCACACCTGCCTCTGCACCCCGTGTAGTACCCACACCTGCCTCTGCACTCAGCGTAGTGCTCACACCCAACCCCTGCACCCATTGTAGTGCCCACACCCTCCCCTGCACCCCGTGTAGTGCCCACACCCTCCCCTGCACCCCGTGTAGTGCCCACACCTGCTCCTAGACCCAGTGAAGTGCCCACACCCAACCCCTGCACCCATTGTAGTGCCCACACCCTCCCCTGCACCCCGTGTAGGGCCCACACCTTCCACTATACCCCGTATAGTGACCACACCCACCCTTGCACCCCGTGTAGTGCCCACACCCGCCCCTGCACGCTGTGCAGTGCCAACACCTACCGCTACACCCCGTGAATTTCCCACACCTTCCCCTACAACCTGTGTAGAGCACACACCTGCCCCTGCACCCCTTGTAGTGCCCACACCCTCCCCTGCACCCCTTGTAGTGCCCACACCCTCCCCTGCACCCCTTGTAGTGCCCACACCCTCCCCTGCACCCGTTGTAGTGCCCACACCCTCCCCTGCACTCCGTGTAGTTCCCACTCCAGCCCCTGCACCCCGTATAATGCCCACACCCGCCCCTGTACCCCGTGAAGTGCCCACACCCCACCCCTGCACCCCGTGTAGTTCCCACTCCAGCCCCTGCACCCCGTGTAGTGTTCACACCCCACCCCTGCACCCCGTGTAGTGTTCACACCCACCCCTGCACCCCGTGTAGTGCCCACACCCACCTCTGCACCCCGTGTAGTGTTCACACCCCACCCCTGCACCCCGTGTAGTGTTCACACCCCACCCCTGCACCCCGTGTAGTGCCCACACCCACCTCTGCACCCCGTGTAGTGCCCACACCCACCCCTGCACCCATTGTAGTGCTTACACCCTCCCCTGCACCCATTGTAGTGCCCACACCCTCCCCTGCAACCCGTGTAGTGCCCACTCCCACCGCTGCACCCCGTGTAGTGCCCACACCCTCCCCTGCAACCCGTGTAGTGCCTACACCCGCCACTGCACCCCGTGTAGTGCCCACACCTTCCGCTACACCCCGTATAGTGCCCACACCCACCCCTGCCCCCCGTGTTGGGCCCACAACCTCCCCTGCACCACGAGTAGTGCCCACACCCCACCCCTGCACCCCGTGTAGTGCCTAAATCCGCTACTGCACCCTGTGCAGTGCCCACACCTACCGCTACACCCCGTGTATTGCCCAAACCTTCCCCTACACCCTGTGTAGAGCACACACCTGCCTCTGCACCCCGTGTAGTGGCCACACCCTCCCCTGCACCCTGTGTAGTGCCCACACCCGCCCCTGCAACCCGTGTAGTCCTTAATCTCGCCTCTGCACCCCGTGTAGTGCCCACATCCTCCCCTGCACCCCGTGAAGTGCCCTCACCCGCCCAAGCACCCCGTGTAGTGCCCACACCCGCCCCTAAACCTTGTGCAGTGCCCACACTTTTCGCTACACCCCGTGTATTGCCCACACTTTCCCCTACACCCCGTGTAGAGTCCACACCCGCCCCTGCACCCCGTGTAGTGATCACTCCAGCCCCTGCACCCCGTGTAGTGCCCACACCCAACCCCTGCACCCCGTGTAGTGCCCACACTCACCCCTTGCACCCCGTGTATAATGCCTACACCCACCCCTGCACCCCGTGTAGTGCCCACTCTCGCACCTGCACCCCGTGTAGTGCCCACACCCTCTCCTGCACCCCGTGTACTGCCCACACCCGGCCCAGCATCCTCTGTAGTGCCCACACTCTCTCCTGCACCCCGTGTAGTGCCCACACCCGCCCCAGCACCTTGTGTAGTGCCTACACCCACCTCTGCACCCTCCACTGCACCCCGTGTAGTGCCCACACTCGCTCCTGCACCCCGTGTAGTGCCCACACCCGCCCCTGCACCCCGTGTACTTTCCACACCCTCTCCTGCACACCGTATAGCTCCCACACCTGCCCCTGCACCCCGTGTAGTGCCCACACCCGCCCTTCATCCTCCTCTACTCCCCCATTTATGACTGTGTTCCTCTCTCCTTATATTTACCTTCGTCTCCATCTGGGTGTGAGTCTTTCCTCGTCTCCGAGGAGGGCAACACCCGCCCTGAGTCATACATGTCTTGTGTGCCTCAGAGCGCGGGTCACCCAACTCCTGGCGTGTTCAGAGAGCCGTCCAGAAGCATGTCTTGTGTGTCCCAGAGCGCGGGTCACCCAACTCCTGGCGTGTTCAGAGAGCCGCCCAGAAGAGGTTGTAAGTCCCATTAGGATACCAGTTGTGTGTCTGGGAGCCTCGCTTAATGTGGCTATCTCTGTAGCTCACCTGATAGAGTAATCGCCTTTCGTGCTTGGGGTCGGCGGTATCTAATAGACCAAGTTGTCTAATAAGCCGAATTGTCCAGTTGGCACTTTTTTTCATCTATTGCTCCTGTTCACTTTGTAGTAAATGGATAGTCAGGAGCTAGATAATTGTTGTAGGCTCCATCTGCTAGAAGGCTAATTCTGGGCTGACTTTGGGCCTTGATAAGTATAATTGTGGCCACCTACGGGTACTTAAGGCTCTAGTAACGTCACTCTCTCACACACGTGTCCGTTATTAACAGTGATGTTAATCTTTGTATCAGTAATAATATTATTTGACATTTAATAATTCATAATTAATAAGTCAGAGTTATGGCACATAACCTTAACTGTAAGTCATCATCACAGTTGCCTTCATATATTTTATGTGGAAGTCTCATAAAGTTTTCGTCGGCGTCTTACCCTCAATCTATGTAGAAAAGCTATGGAATTTATTGCCAGTTCCCTAACAATATATATTCTGGATGATACGATAAACGAAATATTGCTTGTATTTCAGAATAAACATCTATCACACATACTTTTTCAATAACAAAATGTGAACATTAAGTCTGCATCAGGGTAGACGCGTGACCGGTTTGTTGTCAACACAGAACTTCAGATACTAGTATGGCCAGGAAATCCAAATTGGTGGTCAATACTCAATGAGATATATATTTTTCATGTTGTAAAGGACTATTAAATGCCTCACAACTTCTAGCTTGTGAGCGACGCCCTCACACACACACACACACACACACACACACACACACACACACACACACACACACACACACACACAAACACAGGTGTACAGGTGAGTACACACACAAGATAGGTGTAGGGAGCAGAAGACCAGATACAAGATATCATTTGGGAGATGAAATACTTCAAGAGTCAGAGAGAGAGAGAAAGACCTGGGGGTTGATATCACGCCAGACCTGTCCCCTGAAGCTCATATCAAGAGGATAATATCAGCGGCATATGCCAGGTTGGCTAACATAAGAACGGCCTTTAGAAACTTGTGTAACGAATCTTTCAGAATATTATATACCACATATGTCAGACCAATCCTGGAGTATGCGGCTCTAGTATGGAGTCCATATCTAGTCAAGCATAAGACTAAACTGGAAAAGGTTCAAAGGTTTGCCACCAGACTAGTACCCGAGCTGAGAGGTATAAGCTACGAGGAGAGACTACGGGAATTAAACCTCACTTCGTTGGAAGACAATAGAGTTAGGGGGGACATGATCACCATATTCAAGATTCTCAAGGGAATCGACAAGGTTGATAAAGACAGGCTATTTAACACAAGGAGCACACGCACTAGGGGACACAGGTGAAAACTGAGTGCCCAAATGAGCCACAGAGATATTAGAAAGAACTTTTTTTGTGTCAGAGTGGTTGACAAATGGAATGCATTAGGAAGTGATGTGGTGGAGGCTGACTCCATACACAGTTTCAAGTTTAGATATGATAGAGCCCAATAGGCTCAGGAACCTGTACACCTGTTGATTGACGGTTGAGAGGCGGAACCCAAGAGCCAGAGCTCAACCCCCGCAAGCACAATTAGGTGAGTACATACACACACACACACACACACAGCAAAGGTGAGAAGCAGGAGGGAGTGGAGGAAGTACAGAAGACAAAGGACAGAGGACAACAGGATTAGATGT